>NW_027397068.1:21158827-21230913 GCF_003265705.2 Callorhinus ursinus
TCTGTGATTCATCAGTCTTACACAATTCACAGCGCTCACCATAGCACGTACCCTCCCCAATGTCTATCCCCCAGCCACCCCATCCCTCCCACACCCTACCACTCCAGCAACCCTCAGTTTGATAAGTTTTTTAATGAATTTTATCATTTGATCTAAATTTTAAAATTACTTGCATAATGTTTTTCATAATATCTTTTTAATGTCTGTGATCTTTTCATTGCTAATATTATTTTGTTCATTCTTTCTTTCTGTATTTTTGATCAGACTTAAAGATTTACCAATTTCATTCTTTTCAAAAAACCAACTTTTGACTTTTTGATGTTTTTCTAATGTATATTTGGCTTCAAATCTTTGATTCTTGCTCTTATCTTTCTTCTCTTCTCTTTTCTTTTGAGTTCAATTTGTTAATTTTTTTCCCAAATTTTTGAGATGGTATTTAGATCATTATTCATGCTTTCTTTTAAAACATACATATATCATATTATATATGTTTATATATATATATACATATATAATATGATATATATTATATATAGGATCATAAATTTTCTCTCAGCACAGTGTTAAGTGAATCCATGTTTTTAGACTTTCTAAATTAAAAAAATGGAACATTAACACTTAGAATAAAAACTCCAGTAACTGTTTACACTATCAATTAGAAACATGTGCTGTCTTTGCAGTTAGAATACTGTACATTAAGAAAGACAACAAATAATACATTATATGTTAAAAAAAAGAAGAAGATATCAGGAAGGGAAAAACGAAGGGGGGTAAGTCGGAAGGGGAGACGAACCATGAGAGACTATGGACTCTGAGAAACAAACAGGGTTCCAGAGGAAAGGGGGTGGGGGGATGGGTTAGCCTGGAAATGGGTATTAAAGAGGGCACATTCTGCGTGGAGCACTGGATGTTATACGCAAACAATGAATCATGGAATACTACATCAAAAACTAATGATGTAATGTATGGTGATTAACATAACAATAAAAAAGTTATTTATGACAAAAGTTATAAATAAAAATATATAAATCAGAGGGAGAAAGGCTATTTTCCACTGAGAAAATGAGGGAAGGCTTTGTCAAAGGGGTAGTTTACTGGGCCACGGAGAAGTATGTGATAATTTTGAAATAAGGCAGTAGCCTAAATTATTCATTACAAGTCTCTTTATTTTGGATATTTCTTTATTAACTACAGTACAAAAATGCACATCAAACTAAAACGTTATTAAATGCTTACTATGGGATAGCACTGGTATAAGCACTATACATATGATCATTACAAGTAACCTATGAGATAGTTAGTGTTGCTATTATCTCCATTTTAAAGATAGGTGCACTAAGGCACTGAGGAATCAAGTAACTTGCTGAAGATCAAGGAAGGAAGTAGTGGAGCTCAGATATGAACCCGGGTTATCTGGCTCCAGAGTTCGTGTGATTCAACACTGCATGGCACTGCTTCTTTTAAAAGGTTTTTTAAAAATGAAATTATAATTGAATTCTGTCTTACAGTGATAATTCAGTTTCATTTCAAATAATTCTTTTGAACTAGAACTTTTACTGATTATCTAATAAAATATCATGAGATAAATATTAACTTGCTATGCCATGAATCCATTTAAATTAATTTATAGCAAAATTTACCTTGACTCTACCGGGAAAGGTTCATAAAGAAATTTTTTGTAAAAATCTTTCTTTATGTCATGAACCAGAATTACAGCTTTGCCTTGGTCATCAAATTGAGGCCTCCCAGCACGCCCCATCATCTGGAGTACATCTATAAAAAAGAGAACAAGAGGTATTCCACAATGTGGCAGACAGCACAAGGTATATTTAGTGATTATAGCATGTTTGAGAACACAACAAAATAACCAAGAATACAGAATATTTTAAGAGTGTGCATATTATCTCTGATGCCTACTGTTGAGTTCCCTAATAATTAAATAATCAATTCATTTTGAAAGGAAATTGAATCCCTGAAAAGGGTCTCTCTTACTGTTTGTAAAAGTAAGAATGACGTTTCCTTTAGTTAAATGCTTAAAAATGCTGTTTAAGGGTTATTACTAGGGGCCCCTGGGTGGCTTAGTTGGTTAAGCATCTGACTTTTGGTTTTGGTTCAGGTCATGATCTGAGGGTGGTAGGATTGAGGCCCACGTTGGGCTCCACCCTCAGCAGAGTCTGCTTGAGATTCTCTCCCTTTCTCCCTGCCCTTCCCCCTGCTTGTGTGTGCTCTCTCTCTCTCAAATAAATAAAATCTTAAGAAAAGAGTTTTTATTATTTTAATTAAACAAGAAAAAGTAAGACATATATGGGTAAATCTCTTCAGCAGATTAATTTGATTATTTTTCCCCAGGAACCCACCCCATGAGTCCATTTAGGCCTCACCCTCTTCCCACTTATGGTATAAATGTTCTTTCTTTTATACTGCAGGAATCTCTGAGGTAAAAAAGGATTTAGAGATATAGTTTTTACATGTAATCATTGAGTGGAAATACAGACAGTATATTTCCCTCTTCAGAACTCATTGACAATGCTTTTATCAAGTTTTAAAATATGTTAAAAGAATGTTCATATATAGAATGGAATATTATGCAGCCATCAAAAGGAATGAGATCTTGCCATTTGCAACGACGTGGATGGAACTGGAGGGTGTTATGCTGAGTGAAATAAGTCAATCAGAGAAAGACAGGTATCATATGACCTCACTGATATGAGAAATTCTTAATCTCAGGAAACAAACTGAGGGTTGCTGGAGTGGTGGGGGGTGGGAGGGATGGGGTGGCTGGGTGATGGACACTGGGGAGGGTATGCGCTATGGTGAGCGCTGTGAATTGTGCAAGACTGTTGAATCACAGATCTGTACCTCTGAAACAAATAATGCAATATATGTTAAGAAAAAAAAAAAGAAGAAGAAGATAGCAGGAGGGGAAGAATGAAGGGGGGTAAATCGGAGGGGGACACGAACCATGAGAGATGATGGACTCTGAGAAACAAACTGAGAGTTCTAGAGGGGAGGGGGTGGGGGGATGGGTTAGCCTGGTGATGGGCATTAAAGAGGGCACGTTCTGCGTGGAGCACTGGGTGTTATGCACAAACAATAAATCATGGAACACTACATCAAAAACTAATGATGTAATTGTATGGTGATTAACATAACAATAAAAAAACTTAAAGAAAAAAAAAGAATGTTCATGGACACACTGAAGCAACAAACCCTTTGGTTCTACAAGTGCCATGGAAGTATTTCTAGTGAAACAGATTTAAAATTAAACAGTATAATGTTGAACTATAATTTATTAAGTCACTAATAGCTATTAGTCAGTACTTTTTATCTATTTGTGAATTTGAAACCATTAGTTATGCTTTTGATATTTATTAACAAATTAGGTACATAAAAGTAAATAAAACGGCTCAATACTTTGAACAGTATTTGCACTGGAAACAAAAATTTACAATTTGTTCATCATATATGTTCAAATGTGATCAACTCTACAATTCAATGCATGCAAATTCAGATTAAGGTGAAAATAGAAGCTTATTATATCCGTAAATTTAAAAAAAATTACCTGTGATGGGAAAATCCACATAACGTCTTGTTTTTCCATCATAATATTCTGTTCCCTTAATAATTACTAAATGAGCTGGAAAGTTTACACCCCAGGCTAATGTACTTGTAGCAATCAGAACCTAGAAAATAAAATATATTTAAGTAAAATATAACTTTTAAAGTTACATTTAAATATCTGTTTATGAAAAATAAAATACCTGAACTTTACAGTTTACAAACAGCTCCTCTACTGTTTTTCGGTCCCTCTCATGTAGTCCAGCATGATGCATTCCTATTCCGAAAGCAAGTGTCAGCTTCAGGTTGGAATCTCTTAGTGTTCCAATGATGTTCTCCATCTGCAAATAGAAGCACAATGACAGGATGTAGGTGAAATTTTCATTCTAAGATTATAATTGACTGTTTTGTTTTTTGATTCATATACTACATAAAACAAAAATATAGGCCTCATCTACAGTTATGATTAAAGTTAAATTAATTGAAACTAGTTAGTGAGAATGTATATCCTAAATGAATTAAAGTTTAATGTTATCCATTTTATTCTCATGCATGAAGGAAAAAAAATCTGTGGATAAATGCAATATCTCCTTAAATGAGTAACAACTATTAGAAAGGATATAATGTTGCCTAAAATGTTTCAGTGTCTTGTTCACCTTCTGTAATAGAAAAACCTTCCACCTTTTTGGCTCATTGCTAAAAATTTAGAAAATATGGACAAAAAAATTAATGCAAAAAAATCAGTCATAATCCCACTGAACAGTCAGGAATCATTCAAATTTAGGCTTTCTTAACTGAACTTAATAACCCAGGGCAAGTCATATAACCTCTCTGAGCCTCAGCTTCTTTATTTAAAAAAATCAAACTGGTATATTTTTGTTCACTTTTCATTTCTTTGATCAACAGTGCAGTTAAATACTTTTCTTTTTCTTTTCTTTTTTCTTTTCTTTTCTATGTTAGTCACCATACAGTACTTTTCATATCTACTAGCTTTTTTTTGGTAAATTATCTTTTCATTTTTTAAATGGATATGAAAGCTTTTTTTTCTTACTGGTTTATAATGGCTCTTTATCAATTAGGGCTATTATTAAGCTATATATGTAGTAAAGTTATTTCATTTCAGCCATTTCGGTTTAGCTCACTAAGTTTTCATATGTCCAAAGAGTTTCTGAAACTTTTATATTATCTCTGAATATTCTATCACTTTCCATTCTACATGGAAAATATTTAATGCAACACAGATTTTATGGCAACAGAAACAAGTCTTATTTTCTCATACAACTTACTCCCTGTAAAGAACTAAATAGAAAGCCCAATCTCTTTCTGTATAATGATAGACTCCTACTGGTCCTTAAAGCAGATGATGATACAAGATGCAGTATGGGGATCTTCTTTTTGGACAACTCCATGGGGGGGAGTAATGTAGAAATCAAGTGGTTTGAGAATATATGAGCAGTTAAATGAATGGCATATTTTTGTTATATCTATAGCTTCCCTACCATATTCCAACAGTGAACAGTGGAGGATAAACTTGGAAATGGGTACATGTATAATTTTTTATGCCTGAAGACTGAGAGTATAAATAACCAACACTGTCTTCAGACTTCATTTCTTCTTTTTTCCTTCTACTATTAAGCACCTCAAATATACACAAATATACTTGCAATACATTCACTCTCCTGGTTGTGAAGAAACCAATGAGCAGCTCACAAAAATCTCACAAAAGTTTAGCTGGCTGCTGCAGTTTAATAAAAATGCATAAGACAATATATTCACATATGAAGCACTTCAATTGCTTTACCCATCTTATTTTCAGTGAAAAGAAAAATTTTCCAAATTTTTTTATGTGGAAATAAGTTGTTTTTACACTAATAATTCAAAAATAGGAAGATGAAATTTGGCTTTATAACAGTTCTTAATGTATAAAAAGCACTGCATAGAAACAAAGTAATCTTTCCATCATACACACATCATGTTATTTATAAACTTCCCCCAAACTGAATGCAATATGTAAACAGTTCATTCTGTTTCACACAGTATGGTAACCTGATATTCCTGAATACTCATTTTTATAAACTGTTAAGCAAGGATATGGAAATGTATTAAGATAAATCCACTTTACCTTTAAAATTAGCAAAGGATAAGTAAATTGACTACATATGTATGCTATAAAGAAAGGTGCTTGTCTTGTCTCATAAATTTTATGTTAGCCATCCTCAAGTGACAACCTATTATCCATTTTTTTGTTCAATAGTTCACTGCATAAATACCTTCAATTTACACTATCAAGAATTAATTCACTGATATACTTGCTGTGACAACTAATTTCAGGGATTTTTTTTCAGTTTCATAACTTAATAACAGTAATAATTTTATAACTTGTATAATTTATAGTGTTTCATGGCAATGCCAATCCTATCCCTCAAAATATACCATTTACTATAGGAAAGCTACAGAATCCCATGGCAGGAGATGTGGTGAGGCATTAATATTCTGTCCTTCTACAGCAGGGAAGGCTGTTTCTCATTCTCCTGACCCCCTCTTTCACATAAATCAATGCATTAAAAAGAACTATTTGCCTATCTGAACTGGCAAAGACCTAAAATCCTCATGAGGACAATTACAAAAAACAACTTCATTTATTACATAGTTACTTTGGATGAATTCTGAGTTACTTGAACATCATAAAAAAGCAAAATTTATAGTAATGGTAGTCATTAAGCATAAGATACTACCAGGACAGCCTGGTTAAGTCTGAAAATATAAACTATTGATTAAATTCTATACACCTTTGATTAAATTACATACTTAAAATGTTTCATCTTGATCATGATGTAATAACAAGCAAAATTTTTGAGAAACTTTGGATAATGAAAGCTTAAAACATGGTGATACATATTATTTGTTGAGTACTTATTACGTGTCAGGCATTGTGCTTAACACTTTACAAAGATTATCACATTTAATCCTTTATATAAAATAATATAGCTCTAATATAACACTCAATTCATTTACACCATCCAGTATATTTCGAATTAAAAGACCCAGCGATCTTGAATACTACAGAGTAGACTCTCAACCCTGGTTCCGTGAGAGAATTAAACCTCACAAAAAGTATCTGAATTACATTCTTTTTAGTTTTTCCAAAGATGGATAGTACCATTCTAGAGGGTTAGGAGAAAAGTTCACTTACTACATGCAATGGATGTCTTAAGACATTAAGGCTTAATTCTTGTTAAGTAAGACTGCTATAGAATTTTAATAAGAATTATGATAATTAAAACACTGATAGAGGAAGTTTTAATTACACAGTTCATTTCTCTTCAACCAACATTTGTTGTAATGTATAGGTATCTTTCCAACAGTCTTTGAAATATGTCTGACTGACTACCTGATAGTTAAACCAAAAAAAATTATTGAGATTATACATAAAAGAAAAACAGATCTATATTCCTCTAAATAGTGGCCCCCCCCTTTTTTTAAGGGTGATGGGGGAGGAGGCACATATGTAAACTGTTGAACCAATTACTTTTAATAGAATTTTTTTATATTTTAAATTTATTATACTCAAAAAGCTTTTGTAGAAATATAGGATTCCATTTAAGTAGATACATTACTCTGTGCCTGAAATACATTCCAGTCAGAATATAATTCAGTGAGTTGATGACAATGCTGGCTCCAAAAGAAAGGAGGAGACCAGATTGGACAAGAATGAGCTAACAGATTGTACAGCCCAATTCTGTCCCTTTGAGTGTGATATATTGTTTCAAGATGCTAAAAACCCATACTTTCTCAAAGCATATCTGTTGTGCTGGTTTTCCCATTTTCACAGAATCCTCATTATCAGAAAACTCTGTACTCTTTTCAAAGCACGTCAGACTCAGACCATATGCCACTGAATAATGCTTATCAATTGTCTAAAATGCTCAATAAAAGATGCAGCATACAGAAGAATAATGAAAGTTACGAAGACTTTTTAAAAACAAAGATAATTAAATATATCACATCTGGTACAGATGTTAAAGTTAAAACATTCCTTATAATTAATTACCAAGTGTTAATTTCTTAAAATACACTTCTGTATGATAAACCCCGCAGACTGAAGGGGAAAAAACTAAAATGAAAGAAACTCTTTAGAACATCCTGCTGATCTAATAAGGGAAAAGAAATTTAAAAATAATAGTAATTAATTAAAGATAGTAAGTTTCAAATCTTTGCCAACACTCCTCATAATATATTCCTTGCTGTCCTCTCTGAAGCCCAAAACAATGACACCTCAAAATGATTTACCATACTATTAACATATGTAATTAAACATACGATTACATGTGAATTACATATATAAATGAAATCTAAACAATAACATGTAAATCTTTGCTATGTCTGCGAAATAAACACAATACTATTTTCAGTGTTTCCTTCTTAGCTTGTCCTAATTCTTAACGATAGCAATATCAAAACTGGTTTGTAGGGTGAAGTATTAAAGATTTTTCCTTATTAATGTTTCTAACTTAATTCATTATGCTATTGGTAGGAAATCCAAGTCAGTGCTTCATAGTTATTCTGGAATATACATTTTATTCTTATTTCCACTTTTGGAGAGTTCAGATTCTAACAAGTTTGGAGAGCATTTCCATATACTGAAAAGCTTTTAAAGTGCAGATGAAAAGGGATGTTATAAAGCTGATGAAAGGGATGTTATAAAATTAATTTGCTAAGGTAGCATAATTTTAAAGGAACAAATACTATATTAATATGAATTAAATTTGTGGAGGAACATAAGCAAAATATTATAAAAGTAACAGCAAATTTAACCACAGAGATTTCAGCAAAAAAAAGAACCCATCTATTTATAAGGTATTCAAGGTTGCTGTACTGTAATGGTAATAACATATAACACTTATTGAACATTTACCTCTGTTCCAGGCTTGTTCTAAGTACATTACGTAACTTAATGCATTTAATACTTACAATCCTATAAGGATAGGATTATTATTATTTTTTTATAGATGAAGGGGTAAGGGGTAAGGCTCAGAAGCTTAACACCCAACTAAGGTCAAGTAGCTTGTAATGGGCAGTCAGTATTGAACACAAGAGGCCTGGCTCCGGTCCATGTTCTCAACCAAAATACCACCTTCTAATTACCACAGGAATGTGATATACTTAAAATAACTACTTAAAATAATGAAATCATTCATTTGGCTTAAGTCTGGGCCTCTGTTTTAGACTGTGGGCAAAAAACAGGTAAGACTTGAAATAATGAATTATGTACCACACTCACAACTGGGGAGCTAATGAAGATGATTAGCAAATCTATTTATTCTTCAGTATTTGAGTATTTCCACTCCTATGCCTAAAAATTAAGAATATCTAAAAGTATCTTCTTTTATAAATGAAAATATCACCACTCACGACTGAGAATGGCACAGTTCTTATCAGCTGCCCATGTCTGATATTGTAGCTACTGACTTTTCTGTCTTTACTGTATATTTCCATCCCTATCAAAACACATATGGGCACTGTGACTCTTCCATTTTCTCTAGTCAGTGGGTTGTCAAAGATTTCAGTCACTGTATGGCAGAGTGAAAAAACTGGGTCAGCTATCCTGGTTTTGAGTTTCTGAGCTTCATTTATTTCATGCTATTGGGGAAATTACTTAATTCTTTCAAGTTTCAATTTTTGTATCTGTAAAACTGGGATAACAAGAACAACGCTCCCAGAATTCATGATTAAATGACTTAATATAAGCCTTCAGTGAACTATAAAGTAGTCTATAAATATGTCAATTATTACTAAGCATAAGACCTTTGCCTCTTTCTTCATTAGGACATGCATGATATCAATTATGACAAAATAAAACAGCCTCATGTTTTGTGGCTGCTCTGAATTGCCCAACTATTCCATGAGGACCAACTAAGTTCAAAAGTCCAATGCTCAGAAAATCTGTGGATAGTGTCTGTTTTGTTACTTAATATTTTGTTAGCCTAATAATTTCTCTATGGGTCAGTCACTAAGAGGTCTGAGAACTGATCAAAATAGAAAGCACTTGGGGTGGGACTTTTGTATCATAAGCTAAATCTATTTTGGTTTGATAATAAAACAGATTTTCGAGTTGAAAATATGGTTACCCTATATTAAACTCAACTTAATTTCTGATTTTCAACAATCTCAAATCCATCCTCAAAGCCTGGTACTAACGTCTTACCTATAAGGAAGAAGTCAATAGATATGTTGAATGAAAAACCAAATGAATCAGAATGATAGAAAACTGTTGTTAGGGACACCTGGGTGGCTCAGTCAGTTAAGTGTCTGCCTTCGGCTCAGGTCATGATCCCAGGGTCCTGGGATGGAGCCCCGCATCGGGCTCCCTGCTCAGCGGTGAACCTGCTTCTCCCTCTCCTGCTCCCCCTGCTTGTGCTCTGTGTGTGTGTCAAATAAATAAAATCTTAAAAAAAAAAAAAAGAAAACTGTCATTTAGTAGAATATCAAATTTGAACATGTGGTGATTTTGAGTTGTCAGAGTTGCTGCTTACCATGTTCATCCGGGATGTTTGAGTGCTAAATCCCATCGGTGTTTCCCGGCTCCTCTCTCTCAGCTCCCATTAACATTTGAAGTAGTTAAACCCTCCTTCCTTCACAAAACCCTCTCATCTACAACGTTTTAAGACTTTGCTTACTGACCTCATCTTCCCAGTACCTTTTGCCAGCTCCTCATTTTTCTACCCAAGCTCTACCTTGAGTCCCTCAAGGCCTGGCCCTCTGGTTCTCCACACAGTCTCAGGGTCTCATGTGCTTACCTGGGTGTAAAGGCTGCTTCTATGCTGATGCTCCCAAGTTCATATGTTCATTTCACATCTCCTGTGGATTTTACAGACTTCCTATATCTAACTGCCCTGAAAGTCTTGGAAATAACAAATTAACATCCAAAATAAAACTTTTTTCTTTTTCTCCCCCCCCCACCCCCCTTGGCTCAAAACTGTCTTTTCCTTCCTCTCCATCCTCTACTTTGAGCTCTCTCCATTTCAGTAAAGGACACCATTATTTACTCAGATGTTTAGAGTTAATAATGGGTGAGTTATTCTTGATTCTTTTCATTTTCTCAACCTCTATGTCTCATCTATCTGAAAGTGCTAGTGAATCTAGGCCAAAACATCTTTCCATTCCCACTGTCACCACTCTAGGTGGCCCCTAGGTCACCACCATCATTAATTCCATGCTTAACCTCCACTTCAATCCATTTTCCACTAAGCAGCAAAAGTGATCTTAAAATGCAAATTGAGTATGTAATTTGCCTAGCTTAAAACCTTTTAACTCCCTGAGAGAATTAAAGACCCCTCCCTTAGATATCTGTTTGGTTTGTTTCCTTGCTTCCTTCAGTTCTCTATTCAAAGCTACCCTCATCACAAGGGCGTTCTGTACTTCTATCAATGTATAACATTTTACTATTCAGCACCCTCTTTTCTCTTTACCCTGCTTATTTATTTTTCCACAGAAATTATCACGATTTGACATATTTGCTTTTTATCTAATCATCTCCACAAGAATGTTAATTCCCAGGGTAGGAAATTTACCTAACATGCAGAAGGAGCTCAACAGATGTTTCTTTAATAAATAAATAAATGACTGTCTTCCCATACTGCTTAGAATCAAAATCTGAGCTCTGTAACCATGGGTCTAAGGCCTTACATGAGCGGGCTTCTGCCTATCTCTGAAACTTAATTTTTATCATTTTCCTCCTAGCTTATTCTGTTCCAGCTGAGCTGATCTCAGTTCCTTTAACATCTTCTTCCCTTTACCTGAAATGCTATTATCTTCTCTCATGGTGTAGCTAACTTGTTCTTATGCTTTGGTTCTCAGCTTAAACGTTATCTCCTTAAAGAAGTCTTCTCTGACCATTCTATTTAAAGAAGCCCCACATCCCTTATCATATTTCATTTCTCATTTTTATAGCAATTTTTATAATATTAATATTATTTGCTTCATCATATATATTTTAAAATTTCTATCTAGTTGAGCTCCTTGAGAATTGGCATCAGTTGGCTAACAGAGTGCTTGGTAAAGTTGTAGATATTCAATAAATATGTTACATAAATGAACACTTTACAAATTCTGGTAAGAGCTGCCTATTGACTTAAGTTAGAGGATTACTCTTGTGGGTATTTTTGATGTGGGAGACAAAAAATGCCTAACTATGTGATACCAGGTAATCTCGCAACTGAAGCTACCGATCATGAACTAATGCTATCTGATCTCTCCAGCTATACATGTGGCTGTGCCTGGCCGCAGTCCATCATTAGTAGAAATAAAAGGACCAGATGGAAGATTATGAAAGGTAATTCATGAACACTCCATGTGTGTGCCTTTTCCTTCCATGCTATCCCTAATTCAACCCACTGAGGCCCCATGGGGTATTTTTTATGTCAAATTGACTGAAAAAAAATTACAAATTACAAATGGCTTTGCATAAGATAGCAGCACCATATGAAGTACACTGATGTGGTGTCACAGCTCCTTTTGGGGATGACTCTCAAAACAGCTAAGTGTCAAGTATTTCCCTCTCACTTTACTGCAAAGAGATGATGTGAATTGATGATCCACACTTCGCTCTGTAGCTATTGGATTAGTCAAAGGGTCAGGAGCTTGACAAGAGTGCTACTGGAAGGCAGATGGCAAGAAAGGCACAAGTTTTATGTGGATGAAATTTTGGAATGGTCCCAGAATAGACTACCTATATCCCATTAAAATGTTTACCAAAAAGTTAACAGCAGTGTGGACAATGCTGTTAATAGTCAAGTGGGCAAAATGACCACTTCTAAGGATATCAGGCAGTCTCCCTCCCAGATTCCAGTGTTTTGTGCAGTGGGGTTCATGTACTAAGTGGTGCCATGGTGGAAGAGATGAACTATGCACAGGCTAAACATGGACTTCCATTTCCTCACGCAGACCCAGCTATTTTTTCTTTTTTTAAAGATTTTATTTATTTATTTGACAGAGAGAGACACAGCGAGAGAGGGAACACAAGCAGGGGGAGTGGGAGAGGGAGAAGCAGGCTTCCCGTGGAGCAGGGAGCCCGATGCAGGGATCGATCCCAGGACCCTGGGATCATGACCTGAGCCGAAGGCAGACACTTAACAACTGAGCCACCCAGGCACCCCAGCAGACCCAGCTATTATGCCACCAGTGCAAACATCCCTAGGCCCATTATAAAGTACCTTGCCCAGGGCACCAGATAGCTAACTGGTCATAAGAAGATTATACTGGATCCTTGCCATCACAGAAGGGATATCTATTTGGGATGATGTCTAGAATGGACACTTCGGATTTTGATTCTTTTTCCTGCCTATTGAGTGCTGCCAGTAGTCTCAACAGTAGGATTACTGAACACTTTATACATCATCTAATATCTCCTATGATAATGTTTCTGACTGAGGAACTTGCTTTATAGAGAAAGATTAAGACAATGGAAGCCATGGGATCCACTGGTCTTACTGTATTTTCTTATTACCCAGAGAGAGCTGGCTTTATAGATGAATGACTCAGAATGGCAGCTGAAAGACATTGCTTTGGCAAGGTTCGGGTGCTCTCTTGTAAAATGAGGTATACGCTCTGAAATTGTAATCATTAAATGATACTATACTTCTCATTGCCAGAAGATACAGTTCCAGGAACCTAGTAGTCAATATGTGTAAATTTTTTTTGCAGTCACAGCTAATAAACCACTTGGAAAATTTTTGTTTCCCTTCCCTATAATTCTAGGCTTAACATCCAAGGGATGTAACAATTTACTTAGAAGCTGAAATAGCCACATCTCTCATTGTATGGGGTAAACAAGCAAAATGTGGTCATAGTGTAGTTTAGGTAACCAATCCTGATAAAGAAGTTGGGTTATTGCTGCACAATAAGGGGAGGGAAAATTTGGATAGACCCTAGAGAAATCTTCTCACACTACTGTATCCACTTGAAAAACTAATCAAAAACTTTTAAAGCCTTGTATAGCAAGCATATATTAAAAAGCCAATTTCCAATGTCTCAGGAATGTGGGTTTTAGTTACTTCAATGGATAAAGAATCTTAATTAGCTTAGGGGCTGCTTGAAGAAGTGTGCAGGTGATGGATGGTAGAGAAAATAAATCACAAATGTGTTTGGCTCCCCGACCAAATATGTTTGGTCCTGTGTTGCAGAAAAAACTGTGACCACTACCTTTGCTATCTCATATATGCTCTAAGCGTATTTTAACTAACGTATTTTATATATTTTAACTAATTTCATTTCTCTTTCCTCTCTACCCTCCACTTCTGAATATAGCATGTATTGGTTGTGGGTAACTTTATAATTTAGCCCACTGGCTAGAGAATATTGAAATGGGATGGCAAAAGAACAAGAGTGACTGGATATAACCAGCCAACAGACTGTGAAAGATGATCTACAGACAGCCAGGGTCTGAGTATCTCCTCTACCACAGAGGTCAGCGAGGGGAAGATACTCCCTATTTCTGCTGCATGCTTGACAGTGAAGCTCAGGCATTCCAGTGTTTCTGTCTTGGATTTGAAGGTTGAGAGGGTAATGTAAAAACCCAACCACAGTTTGAGGTTAATGGTGGAAGCAGTGGTTATCAAACTGAGAATCCAAGTGACATGGCAGCATATGCCCACAAACTTTTGAAATCATTTCCTGATGAGAAATATGGAAGGGTATTACTTTTGGGGTTTCCCCATGCTGCAGTATGATTTCACATCAACGATACACTTGAAGGGGTGGTCCTGCTTCCTAGTACTTTGAAGATTTACTGGATTAAGAAGATAGATGGATAACTTTTTCTTTTTTTTTGCCTTTGCTGACCCACCCACCTAACCTACCTGGTCCTACCACAGAACACCAATCTGAAACTGTGCAAGAAGCAGCGACAGGAATTGTCACTAAGCTTCTAGTCTATACTATTATGGAAAGTAACTCTCATAAAGATTAAAGTATTGAAAAAGTCCTATTTTAAGGTAATGAGGGGATTCAACAACTGAAACACCTGCTTTATTGGTATAATCAGATTGAATTTGCATAGCAATCAGTTGCAAAACCTCTGACATTTTGATTTTAAAGGTGTTGGCTTTTAGAGGAAAGACTGAAACAAAACCTGGATTGTCTTATTATTGCAATGGGCTTGGTGAAACACAATGTCCGGAAATGACATAATTTCTAGCTGTCTTATTTTAGCAGTGAAAAATCTACAAAATAGCAGAAACCATGCTAAGCAAATTCTACAGTTTCTAATGAGTCTTGGTGATAAATTTTTGTGCTGAGAAAAAAAAATACAAAACAGAGAAGTAATTCTACACAATGGCTGAGCTGACCACAGTTTCTTAGGTCTCATACATTAAAATAAAAAAAAAATAGTAAGTGTACTATAGCTGGGAAGAGGGCATGAGGTTCACATTTGAGGTTAATATGAGTCACATACGTGCAAAATGCACAGCCATGCGCACACACACACACATAAGCATTTTGAACAAACATCTCAAAATGTATTCAATAGGTATGTACTTTGTACCTTGACTTCAAAGAAAAGTGTCCATTTGGAACATTTTTAGGGATAAGACACAAGAGAAAATATATTAAGCCTAGACAGATGCTGCACATAAACCGTTAATATTCCATACATCTATTTTTCACCATTTGCTTCCTAAGTTCAAGATACTGTTAGACACAACAGGGTGACTCTTTTGAACACACTAGCTGAGTAACTGAATAAAAGGACAAACTTTTTGACAAAATTATTTTGATCTTAAATAAAGATTTAATATACACAAACAGCATTAAGGAAGTAATGATGACACTTGAAAGGTAACATGATAGCAGTCACTCTACTTAAAGGAGTCATGTGATACCTTTTATAGGAAACTAATATTGGGGTCTGCTACTTCTCAGTGAATAAGGTCATCTACAGGCCTATACAAGAACATTTCGAATTATTAGTTAACTAGTATTAGTTAACACACAAACGTAATAGATACAGTATTGTCCAACTGGTCCACTAATCCTAAATGACTCATGAGAAGTGGAAAGGGAAAATACGCCAACTGCTGAGACTGGACACTAGTGGGTTAGAAACACTGTTTTGACTCTTCTTCAGGCTGCAGGAGATGAGAAAGGAGAGATATGGAGAGAGAAGGGAAACAATGCAACAATTTTATTACTGATTTCATCTACTTTTTCATCATAATTCCAATGACAAAAATATTTCTAAAAAACAAGAAAAGCATAAGAGAGGGAAATCACTATCTGTAAATCTATGGAGGGAAAGAGAAAGAATCACCTTTAGAAGTAGTAGAAAGAATCACAAAGAATGATATCAACTGACTATCACATAAAATGCAAAAACTTCTTTTTTTTCTTTTTTAAGAGAGAGAGAGAGAGAGAATAAGCAGGGAAGGGAGGGCAAAGGGAGAGACAGAATCTCAAGCAGTCTCCACACCCAGCCTAGTGAAGAGCCCGACAAGGAGGCTTCATCTCACGGCCCTGAGATCATGACCTGAGCCAAAATCAAAAGTCAGACACTCAACCGACTGAGCCACCTAGGTGCCCCAAAATGCAAAAACTTTTTTTTTTTAAAGATTTATTTATTTTAGAGGGCGAGAGAGAGAGAGAGAGAGAGAGAAAGAGAGTGTTGGGAGGGAGAGCAGAGGGAGAGGGAGAGAGACACTCAAGTATACTCCGAGCTGACTGCAGAGCCTGGCATGGGACTTGATCTCATGATATTGAGATCACAACCTGAGCTGAAACCAAGAGTCAGATGCTTAACTGACTGTGCCACCCAGGCACCCCAAAATGCAAAAACTTCTATTTGTAAAAAGCTACTAAGACAAAAAGACATCCAAGGAATTAGCAAAATTAACTAATAAAAGCAGACAAGAGATTAATATGTGTATATATGTATATATTAATAAATATTTATGGAAAAAAGTGATATATGAAATTTCAGGTGTGTGTATGTATGGTTTAATTTGCTAAGGCTCTCATACAAATCTATAAGAAAAATGCTGTGCTGTAAAAGATGAAAGTCCAAAGGAATGAACAGACAAAAAAAGAAAAAAAGACAACCAATAGTAAACAAATATATGAAAAAAAGTTCAATCACACAAAAATCAAGATGTACATTAAAATAATAAGGAATATTTTACTTATATCGATAAATTACAACAAATGAGGGTGTAGTAAAACTGTTATTTTACTCTCATATACTGCTGACAGTACATGTATCAATGGGAGAACATCAACTGGTACAAGCCTTTTGGAAAATAATTAGTAGTGTATATGAAAAGGTATAAAAATATCCATATTATTTGACCCATTAATTTTAAATTTATACTGAGGAAATAAGTCTAAATAAAGAAAAACCTATAATAATAAAGATGCATGGTTATTTATTTAATGGGATAGCCACATAATAGACTATAATTGCGTAGACAAAAAAAATTATAGTTGCTTCCAATTTTAATGATGGTTACTACTTGATTAAAGGATAGGTTAATAAAAATATTAAAAATAAAAAAAGAGATTTTTAATTTTCACATTTAGTGTTTTCTAAATTTTTGAAAATGGTTATTTACTATATATTCTATAGAAAGTTAATTTTGCAAAATTGATTCTAAGTTCCATGAGGGTAGTGAACACTCCAATAGAAAAACAAATATGAATATTATAATATACATAGGTGATGATGTTAAAGGGAAGAGATATAGAAATAAATACGGATATAAAAGTAAATATTTACCAGGAACATAGTAGAAGAAAATACATCGAAATATTAATAGTGTTAAAGTGGTAGTATTATGCATTTCCTACTTTCTCCCTAAATTTCTGCAACGTTATACTAAATTTTTAGTATAGATTAAAACTAAACATCATTAAATATATAATTTCCATTATATAAAATACACACTAATTTGACATGTATAAGAAATAGAAATAAAATAGATTGCTTACCTCTCTTTCATCCATATTCAACCACTGCTTTGGATCTTCTTCAGTAGCCAGAAAGGCTATCAATTCCAAAGCAGTAAGACGAGTTTGACGTCTTGATGAGACAAATATCAAAACAGGTTTGGCTGGAGAATGGCTTCTAATTGCTATTGAAAAGTTGTGGAAAATAAAAGGATAAGCTACTTATACCAGAATCTGCATGTCATTAGGATATCAAATGGATGCATGAAACTCAGTGTAATTGATTTAAGTGAATTCTTAATTTGGTCATGAAATTCAGCATTGTTTGTGGTACGACTTGCACCCAACAGCATATTAGAGAAACGGTAGGAAAGGAAAGGTAGCTGAACCCATCTTGGGGAGTATATTGCCTGGACAGGGGAAATTTAACTGTGTCAGGTCTCAGTTCTATTCTGAGCTCCTGAGGAAGGTGACACTTATAAAAGCTGTGACCCTATAGCAACAGCTGTAAATGCATAATCAGTCTAAGGTTGAGTTTTCAGAGTTGTGTTTCTGCTCTCCTAAGCAATGATATTACAGACTTAATTGGTCCTGGGGTCTTGGGGAGAGAGTCAAGTCTTGCAGAGTGAAGAAAACTCTGTTAAGAAAAGCCACAAAAAAATTCCTTTTATTGTTTGTCAGTACCAGTCGATGGAATAATTGAGAGTTTGTATCAATAAACTAGTCAGAGATATGTCAAACGAAGGTTTTCTGTTTTCCCGAAACACGTGTAAGGTTTCAAGTGAAAAGGTAAGAGAATGTGGAAGAGAGCTAAAGAGAATACCATGCCTGAATCTATATGTGACTGATGGCACATGGAAGGTAGATACAGAGAAGAGGAAATGAATGGTTTGAAACCTGAGTAATAAGACTGAAAGAAAAAATTACCTAGAGAGCCACATAAACCATGTGACCTAACTGGAAACAAGATTTCTTTACTGCACATTGGCTCCAAAATACTGATAAGATGGTACAAGTAAAATTTATCCTTATGTGTACATAGGTCTCTTAAAACAGAGATATTTAAAAGTTTTATATAAAAAGTTCAACCTTCTTGTAATTTCTTGTTTGAAATGTGAGCTGCAGAATTTCTCCTTTGGGTTAAGAAACAAGGTTTATAACAAAAATGTTGATATGACCTTGACTACATTTATGCCCTAAGAGTGAGAAATGAAGCTATCATAAAATCATATTTCTAAACTCAAAGAAATATAGTGAGACACTACAAGTATAATAAATAGTTTATAAGAACAGCTACTGTACTGCTATATCTAGAGAAGTGTAAGTATTTCAGTTATTTACTATTGATTTATAGAACACAAAATGCTTCATTTCAATCACTGTTATGCAACTGGCCATTCCTTAAGTAAATATAAGCAATCACAACAACACATACCATGAAAAATAAACTCATTTATGCTATTTCTCACTCACAATTTATCTGAATATTACAGAATATAAATGGTAATGCTTTGATAAATCATATTAGAAATATAATGTTTAAAATACACATATTAGTACAATATTGGTATCTTTTGTACACATAATCATGAATGAATCTGTCTCTTTTTTAAACCTCAACATTTAATGGATTTTTGCTGCTGCAAGAACAGGTGTGGCTGAACAGCTCACGGCAGATTTATTGTTCATTAGCGATTTTATACAATGCTTCTGTGGAGGTGTAAATAATCCGAACTGCCAAGACTGGTCTCTAGTTCACAATCAATACTTTGCTTCTGTCATAAGGCTAATTACAGCAGCTAAAAAGTCACCTCACAACTGTCACCTCACAATCAACAGCAGTTCACATTAGAGAATTTATTTTGGAGGTTATTTTTAATTGATATAATAAATATTCCTTATGCAGCCTAAACAAAACATGTTTCAATAAAATAGGAGTGTTATTCTTAAATCTCTCCTGCTTGCCTAATTTGTTAGAAAGGGAAAACCAAAAAATAAAACAAAACACAAAAACAGAAGCACTGTAAAAAAAAAAGTACTGAAATTTGTAAGTTTTATGGTTTCTGGTAAAGATTATCTTAGAGCTCCCACTTATCATTTGTTCAAGCTACTACCATAAGAAAATAACTTAATAGATTAAGAATGATTTAATTACCTTTAAAAAATACATTTTTTTCTCTACTTCCAAGATAGTATCATCTATGAAATCTCTCCAATTTTCTTTTTTTTTTCTTTTTTTAAAGATTTTATTTATTTTATTTGAGAGAGAGAATGAGAGAGAGAGAGAGCACAAGAGGGGGGAGTGGGAGAGGGAGAAGCAGACTCCCCGCTGAGCAGGGAGCCTGATGTGGGACTTGATCTCAGGACTCCAGGATCATGACCTGAGCTGAAGGCAGTTGCTTAACCAACTGAGCCACCCAGGCGCCCTCCAATTTTCAATAGTTAATTCAGCACGCATTTTTATGCCTTAACAGCTGAGGCATAACCTACATTTGTAGAAGTTGGAGCAGTACCACCCATTCAAAGAAATCCAAATTATCTGGAATGCATTTAAAGGCTACCACACAAAATGGCTGCTATTTCATTCCAAGGATCTGAAGCTTACCTTGAAATGTAGGCTTATTCATACTAGCCATACGAGGACAGTAATGTTGACCTGGGAAGCCTTGAATGTGAACTTCCAGGGGAACTGGACGTACTGATGGTCGGAAGTTGAATAAGCCCATCTAGAGTAAAAATGAGAAAGAAATCATTTTCCAGTTTTTATTTTTATTTATTTATTTATTTATTTATTTATTTTTTAATATTTTATTTATTTATTTGACAGAGAGAGAGAGAGAGAGAGAGCACAAGTAGGCAGGCAGGCAGGCAGAGGCAGAGGGAGAAGCAGGCTCCCCGCTGAGCAGGGAGCCCGATGTGGGGCTCGATCCCAGGACCCTGGGATCATGACCTGAGCCGAAGGCAGACGCTTAACCGACTGAGCCACCCAGGCGCCCCCCAATTTTTATATTTAAGTTTATATATAGTGCCTCTTTAATACAGCCACCTAAGCCATAGTATTAAATGCTTATTCATCAATCTTCCACGTACCTGATGAATATTGAGCCAGTCAGCAAGGTCTCTGGCATTAGCTAACGCAGTAGATAGTCCAACTATTCTCACGGGCTTTTCTGTGTGCGAGGAGATGAAATTTGTTCGAGATACAATGACTTCTAGAACAGGGCCTCTTTCCTCCCCTAGGAAATTGGAATAATACATGTTAATCACTTAACAGGTCCTGATACCAGCTGCTGCACATATCAGAGTCAAAATGTGTAAACTGGGGTATCACATAGCATGGTACCCACCGAGCAGATGGATCTCATCGATGATGAGAATAGTGACTTGCTTCACATAGTTCCTATTCTGCCAGCTTCTACTGACTCCATCCCACTTCTCTGGTGTGGTGACGATAAGGTCAGCCTTAGCAATGGATTTCATATCGGGAGTCACATCCCCGGTTAGTTCAATAACTCTGGAAAGGAAGAAAAACAACTTTCTCAGATAACACATGATCTTGGAAAGGCAAAAATACCTTTCAAAATAAAATTTTATAATGCTTAACCCTACTTTCTCTCCCTTTGATTTCTGAAAGTTTCTGTGAGTCGAGTCCAAAATACGTTTCTTAAGAATTCTAAAAGAATGTATAAATTCAAATCACTGATAATCTAACTTTTATGCGGATATGCAAAGGTGTCAAACTTCGCTGTGATTATGTTTACAAAGTCTCTGACCTATGTGTTTTTATAGAGTTGAACTCATACTTCCTTCTCCATAGGTTGGAATAAACACCTTTCTAATACGGGATAGTGTTAACTTATTAAGACAAAAAGAGGCATTCATAAAGAATATAATTATGTGTAAGCTTCATTTCTTTTTTCTGTAAATATTATAGGCAAATTGAAACATAATAGGACATAAACAACATACGCTGAGGCACATATGTGCTACCTCATTCTAAGAAGACTCCAGTTTTATAGAGAGGAGGAGGGTCTGGAGGCCAACTCTAAATTTCAGGTAACCCCTAAATAATTTTTCCATCTGTCTTAATCCTCAAAAACCAAAAAGAGGCAAGATTAGTTCCCCCAAGTGTAGTGTTCCCAAAGCTTTTGCTTATTTTTATTCATTTTTTATTTTTACATTTTATTATTTTGAATATGTACTATATTCAAGTGTGGTGAACAGTCTCTGTAACGTGTCTATCTTCCAATCACCTGGTTCTTGTTCTAAAGCAACCACACATTTATATTCTTTACCATTTAAAAAAAAATGATAGGATGCTTTACTTAAAAACATTTTCTATAGTATCTCTGGAGATCATTCCTTCAGTATATAAAAAGTTCATTCTTTATAGAATGATAGAATATTTTGCATTGTGTAAATGTACCACAATTTATTTAGTCATGTTCTATTGGGCACTCAGGTTACCAGCAATCTTGCTATTAAAAACAATGCCACAATGAATAACCTTGGGCAATACTAAAATACTTCTTTAAAAGTCAGGTTCTTTAAATGGATTTCTATTTTTCTGTAAATTGTTTACATGCAAAACGCCCTTTCTGGGAGTTACTCTGAATGATATGAAAGAAAAACTAAGAGATAAAACTTACTTTTCTTTTTTTTAGAATTTAAAAATTTTGAGAAAATTATCTTCCCAAATAAAAGTATTCATATTAAATAATTTAAGGACTTTCATTTTTCAATATTAAAACAGTGGGGATATTGATAACATTTTAACACTAATTACAGTACCTTTAAATAAAAGTCTATGAAAATCACTGTTAAAGCATTCAACAGGTTTATGCAAATCTTTTATTTGTTGGTCTTTTTAGATTATTCAAAGCATATCTTCTGAAAAAGCAAGAACTTACTTTTTGCCAAGTTTTTCTTCTATTCTAACTTTCCAATCATCCATTCTTTCACGTACCAGGGCTTTTAAGGGTGCAATATATACTGCCTGAAAGGGGAAGGGAGGGTAAAAAGATCTCATGAAAATAGTGACATCATTTTCAAATAAAGATAAACTCCATCTACATATGACAGTGTGGTTTAAAAATGTATCTTTTATTTTTAAATTTTAAATTAATGGGAAAAGTCATTAATTTGCTCAAACTACCTTTATCCAAAGTAGGATAAAAATATACATCATAAAAATCTTGACATAGAAAATTTTAAATATTAAAAAAAACACTGAAGGTATTTCCTTTAGGTATTTTATATTCTGATGAAAATGAAAGTTTTTCCTGGTATTATGATCAAGAATTATCTGAATTTAACTCTTCCATGAAAAAAGTTACTACTTTTGAAATTCTAAAGAGAGATAAATATGGTTGTTTAAATTTTAATGCAGATTTTATGGAAGATGAGAGTCACACATTTTAGGTATTCTACCTTTTTTATAACAACAATTAGTCTTTAATAATCCAAACTTATATACAGATTGTTTAGTGAAAAAAAAATTCTTTCCTTTATAAAATGTTTCAAATTTAGAGTAGAGCTCTACTGTTGTATTAACATGTCTTATAATGGATCGATTACCACAAAATAGACTGAGAAGTAGGAAAACTTCAAGTTAAGCAGGGAAGAAAAGCCACTAATTGAAAATCACTGAAAAAGAAGTTGAAACATTTTTAAAATAAGAAATTATAAGGAAAATACCATATAATTCCAATCACAGTGTATGAATTAGCTTTCTTGAAAAATAATACTTCTAAACTAGGAGTATGTACTTCACATTTCAAGAAAGCATAAAATCAATACTTATTTGACTCACCATGTTATTTTCCATCAATAATATGGCCATTTGCAGAAATGTGGAATAAAAACTGCCTCTGTATTTCATGTGTATAATCAAACTGTATTTGTTAAAGTATTAGCATTTCTTTTATAGCAAAAGGATTTGATTATAAGTCATTATTTATCTTATAAATATGGCTATGAATTAGGTATCTTACAATTAGAAAAGGACATGTGGGAACTGACATGTACCTTAAAAACCTAACTAGAGGACTTGAAAGTTTAAGATAAAATTTTCTCTGGCCAGTTATTCTTTGGTTGTTTTTGGAAGGATATGTACCAAAATTTTATTTTAATTAATTAATTTTTATGATGTTATGTTAGTCACCATACAGTACTTCATTAATTTTTGATGTAGTGTTCCATGATTCATTGTTTGCCTATTAACACCCAGTGTTCCTTGCAATATGTGCCCTCCTTAATACCCAACACCAGGCTAACCGATTCCCCCACCCCCCTCCCCTCTAAAACCCTGTTTGTTTCCTGGAGTCCACAGTCTCTCATGGTTCATCTCCCCCTCTGATTTCTCCCCTTTCATTTTTCTCTTCCTTTTCCTAATGTCCTCTATGCTATTCCTTATGTTACACATAGAAGTGAAACCATATGATAATTGTCTTTCTCTGCTTGAGTTATTTCACTTAGCATAATCCCCTCCAGTTCCATCCATGTCCATGCAAATAGTGGGTATTCATCCTTTCCGATGGCTGAATAATAGTCCATTGTATATATGGACCACATATATCCATTCATCTGCTGAAGGGCATCTCGGCTCCTTCCACAGTTTGGCTATTGTGGACATTGCTGCTAAGAACATTGGGGTGCATGTGCCCCTTCTTTTCACTGCATCTGAATCTTTGGGGGTAAATACCCAGTAGTGCAATTGCTGGGTCATAGGGCAGCTCTATTTTTAACTTTTTGAGGAACCTCCATACTGTTTTCCAAATGATTGTACCAGCTTACATTCCCACCAACAGTGTAAGAGGTTTCCCTTTCTCCACATCTTCTCCAACATCTGTTGTTTCCTCTGGCCAGTTATTCTAATACTGATCTGGTCCCACCAGAAAATTCACTAAGAGAGTGCCAAATCTACTCATTTGAGTCCTGCTGTGTTTAGAACTGGCTAGTTTACAGATTATGAACTGCGTTTTCTAATTTAATGTAAGCATGTGATTCCTTCAAACAGACCTTTGAAGTAGGGTACTTGTTGAAGACTCTGAAAATGGCTAATTCGGCAGCAACAGTCTTTCCTGATCCAGTAGGTGCTCCAAGTAGGACATTACAGTCTGTGTGATACAGTGTATGAAATATTTGTGTCTGCACAGGGTTAAAGTGGCTAAAGTTGTACAGCGCTTCATATGCTTCACATCCCAAAGCTGTGATTGGTAAAGGCTGAAGATCCAGTAATTCTGAAAAGATGAAACAGGTACTGCCATAACTGTAAAAAATGCACAATACTACACACTGTCGCTCAGGAATAAATTATTAACAATCCTTAATTCATTGGAGCAGGGGGAAAAGGCTTAACATAAATTTTTATATACTGGTTACAGATCTTTTTTTCTCCCTGTCACACATTTGTAGTATTGACATATTGGACACTTTTCTGGGAGAGTTCCCCATATACCAACTCTAATATCACTATATCGCTCTTTTCCAATCAGGAAAATAATTTGAATGACTGGTATATGAAAATATGCATGGTGTAGAAGAAAATTAAATCTACCCCAATCTGTAGAAAAAGGAAAACCATCTGTAGACTGCAGTACTAGAATGGTTATCAATAATAAATCTCCTTTGATCTGTTAGAAAACTGACCAAACCAGAATGGTTGAGTGAGCTATTGGGTTAGTCAATATAAACTAAAATAAACTTAAAATAATTATAGGAAGAAACTTAGGTGGGAGTTTCAAATCAGAGAATGTATGGGTAAAAAAGAACTGCACTGAGAAAACAAAGAAACAAATTTAGTTGTGTCTCATTATATAAACTAGAGGTCTAGGAGATTAGACAGTTAAAATTCTTTAGAGAAATGAAGTTATATACTCCTGAACTTGACAGACACTGTATTTTCCCATAACCCAGAAAAGTATCAGTTAGAAAACTGGAAGGCAACTAACTTTACTCTCAGGATTCTTTCATGGAGGATAATTCTACCCATCTGAAGTTAGAATAAGGAAGAAAAAAAATCTGTAAGGGGCATGGTGGTCTATATTTGTGTGAGATCTTCATAGTACAGTTTCAAAATGGAAAATGTAGAGAATTCTCAAAAATTGTATACTTAAAGATAAAAAGCTATTTTTAAAATATTATCTTAGCCCCACAGCTCTACTCTATTACATAGGTAATTGAGAGCTGACTGCGTAAGTTTTCTATAGCAGATTATAATCTCCTAAATTTTCTGAAGCACTGAAAGTGAAGAAGGGAGGAAGTTTTAACTTGCAAGGCTAATCAAAGCAGAGACATATTCTTAATAGGAACTAAAAAATAAATATTTTGGTATATGCTGACAATATTAAATTATGATGATTCACTTCTGTGAAATGTGAAGAATTTTCTTGTTTGACTCAGGCTCAACGGGGTGCCTACACACACCCACATAAACACACACCCTTACTCACACTCAGCCAAACAGAACTGGGAATCATTGAGGTTACATCATGCATTTCTAATAACAACTGAGATGTCACAGTGGTGCATTTACTGCTTTTTAAAGTGTAGTCAGAAGTCAACTAATTATATAAACAGGGTGATATGTGCTTGGCCACTCAACAGAGAAGTGATTAAATGAGCATATTTAAATATAATGTTAATGCATGTTAAAATCAAGTACTGCACTCAAAGAGATCTAGTAGTGATGATGGTAGCATATATTTTAAAATTAAAGCATCAAACATTTTTACATATTTTGCAATTCTAGATATCATATATAGGCATATTTGATGGAAGAAAAACAGAAAGGTCCTCTTCAATGAGTATATCAGTAGATACTGCAATCTCATTTCTCTATGGTGACAAACTTTTTAGTTCTGTCAAGATATCAAAGTGGTTTTAAGCAGTAGTCTAAAGTATTTCTCTTAAAATATGCTAAGGTAATAAACAAGGTACACATTTGACAAAAAATGGCAAAGATTAAAATCACATTAATGCCTGCTTTCATTCCCAAAGGACTGTTAAAAAACGTATTCATTAAAGTAGTAAGGAATAATATTTTTATTTTGAAAATAGTTTGTCTTCAGAGGAATTATATGAAAAAATGACCTTTATTTTTCTCTAAATTAAGGGTCTCTTGAAATCATTAATCATCAATTATGAATTCTCAACAAGAAATACACTTAATACACTAAATTAATAAAGATATTTTTAAAATAGAATATAGGGCACTTAAAAGTACCAACATAAACTTTCATTCATGAAATTCTCCTTCTTTAATAAATCAAAATATAAAGATACTTCCTCATGTTACAAAAATCTAAAATGGATTTTTCTTAGTTTTGACAATGAAAAACGGTTACATGATATTGCAGATTACCATATTCCCTTTTATCACATTAGTGTGGGGGAAGAGAACTAATATAGAGTACATCTTGGGCACCTGGGTGGCTCAGATGGTTAAGTGTCTGCCTTCGGCTCAGGTCATGGTCCCAGGGTCCTGGGATCGAGTCCTGCATTGGGCTCCCTGCTCCTTGGGAGCCTGCTTCTCCCTCTGCCTCTCTCTCTCTGTCTCTCATAAATAAATAAATAAAATCTTTTTGTTTTTTAAAAAAAAGGGTACATCTTGTTTGTAGGATGAATGACTTGAGGTATAGTGAATCCATTCTGCAGTGATATCATAACCTGACTCCTTAATATTAGCTTTTTTTTTCTTTTGGTGTAGAAGCATACTATATGGAAAAAAAAGAACCTACAATTCCCCTTAATTCATTTAACACACTAGAAATAAGTTTAATAGCAATAAATGCAAACAAAAAGGATACCTCAAAAGTTTCCCAAAGAGCACAGATTAAATGACAAATAATACTTGCAATGGAAAAGGAAGGAGATATGGAGACATTGTAATGACTGTATATAAAATAGAGATGAAGGCGGGCGCTTGGGTGGCTCGGTCAGTTAAGTGTCTGCCTTTGGCTCAGGTCATGATCCCAGGGTCCTGGGATCGAGTCCCACATCGGGCTCCCTGCTCCGCAGGGAATCTGCTTCTCCCTCTGCTCCTCCTCCCACTCGTTCTCTCAATCTATCTCTCAAATAAATAAATAAAATCTTTTAAAAAAATAGAGAAGAGGACATAATAATACAGAAGTAGTGAGTCTCCACCTCGTTAGAGCAATGGGAATTGAACTAGGCTTAATGTTTTTGGAACTCAAACAAAATTAAGGCCCACCATTAAGCTCTACCAAATGTATACATAGATTTGATTTTGGAAAGTCTCTTTTCAAACTATATTGACTAAATGAGTTTAATTCCGATTCAGATTTAGACAACTTTAAAGCATAAACACTTGCAACTTTAATGAAAACAACAATATCAATGATTCAAGTTACCATTCAATAGGTTACCTGTATGGGGAGGATGTCTCTCTGGTAGAATCAGATGTTGAAAGTTGATAATACATACAGCCTCAGCTCCTAACCATCTATCAGACACTGCTCGGATGTAGTATTGGGAAGGCAAAGGCTCAAAAATAGGGATTGTAAATACCAGAAGTTGAGCTTCTTTACTAATGACCTAATGTGAAATAAAGTCTCAAGTGAATATGAATATTCTGATATCATAAAGGCCTTCTTAGTCTACTGTTAAGAAAATGCTATCTACACCAACAGGTACTAAACATAAGAAAATATCTTGGGTTTCTAAATAGTTGAGATATTTAGGCATTTGAGAAATTTACACATGGTTCCCTTCTGAGGATACCTGATATTATAGAAATAAAATTTATATTCAATTTATATTATTTACTTATGTATATCATCATGTACTAATAGATTACCAGTTTGACTCATTATCAGAATTTCCCAAATTTCATTCATTAAATTACTTAGCTTCATGATTTTTACCAAATTATTTACTTAATATTTTTCTTTAAATTGTACCACTACGTTAAGTGGAATAACAGAACTTAGCATAAATAGAAGGTAATCATGATAAGAAACACTGCTGTGAAATTCTACTGCTGTCTGCCCAGGGTTCCCAGCCTAAAACTTGCTTTCTCTTTGATAAAAAGAGAAATCATAGATGAAGCATCACAGTTAAAGATATGCTAGTATCAAATTGAGTCTTTCTTTTGGGATTTATGGAAAATTTAAAAAAATGCCCTTTTCACAATGTGAATCAATACTCTGTAGTATTTTTTGTAACACCTAAAGTTATTAATTTTTATTTATTTAATCTTATTTATCCATTACATTATCTATCCCATCCATTTGACATATTTCACTCCTCTAGAAGTCATGCCTTAAACCACGATAAAGATTACAATTCAATTTCTCAAACTAAGATCACATTGAATATATGAATACAATAAAATGCAATTCCTGTTACCTTTGAAACCAAAAAGAAACATTAAAAAAAATAAAGCTTTAAGGGTACTATGAAATTATAGAGAAATAGGTACAAACAGAAATTATTTAGTTTATATTTTCTTTCTACGATAGGAACATAATAAGGACACACCCACATTTACCTGTTTTTTCAGAACTAGAAAATACTCTGAATGATAAATATGATCATTTGTAGGATCTTCTACCCAAATCCACCAAGGTTCTCCTACTGTCCCATGGACCTAGAAGAAAAATAATATTCTAATACTAAGTATATTTTAACTCAAGTAAGGGATATTGTTGTTTGCAAATTCAGCACCTATTCTATCTCTTTTTAACAGCTTTATTGATACATAGTTTACATAAAAAAGATTACTCACTTAAAGTATACACAGTTCAATGGTTTCTACAAAGCTTTTACAACCATCTCCATAATCTAATTTTAGAATTATCCCCAAAAAGAAACCTTGCACCCATCTGCAGTCATTACTTATCTTCCCCCATTGTCCCAACCTCCAAGCTTGACAACCACAATCTACTTTATCTCTATAAATATTTGCCTATATTGGACATTTCATATAAACGGAATCATATCATATGTGGTCTTCTGTGACTGGCTTCTTTCATTTACCATGTTTTCAAGGTTCATTCATGTTGTATCGTGTAACAATACTTCATTCTTTTTCACTGACAAATATTATTCCACTTGATAGATATGCCATATTTTGTGTACTCATTCTCCCTCTTTTTTTTTCTAACAAAGCCCAGACTTGTTCAGTGTTCATCTCTCTCTTATGTGACTCAGGAGAAGGTGACCTCGTCTCTCAGGATGATTTTGATTAGCCCAAGCCAATCAGTTTACAGTATCCTCCTTTTTTTTTTTTTTAAAGATTTTTTTTTTTTTTTATTTATTCATGAGAGACAGAGGAGGAGAGAGAGAGAGAGAGAGGGGGAGAGAGGGAGAAGCAGAGGGAGAAGCAGGCTCCCAAGGAGCAGGGAGCCCGATGCGGGACTCGATCCCAGGACCCTGGGATCATGACCTGAGCCGAAGGCAGACGCTTAACCATCTGAGCCACCCAGGCACCCTTACAGTATCCTCCTTATAACAAACAGCATTTGGTAAGGGATAGGCACATGCCCAATACTGGCCCGATTAGAATGAGGGAAAGGTCTTATGGTTCATGCTCTGGGTTGATGAAGTAGGGGTGTGTTCACCTTTCCCTGTTAAATGTGAACAAGGAAGCACAGAAAACATTTGGAAAGTAGCCAAGAGTGTTAGGACAGCAAAAAGATGGGCTCTAAATGATAACATTAAATAGACTCAATCACCTTTGGGGCCTGTTCTATTGGTGGACCTTTTATTGTGGAAGATAATATATTTTTTTGCCTAAGTCACTTTGAGATAAGTCAGGTTTTCTATTCTTGCAGCCAACAGCATTCTGATAGAGTTAACTACACAAACTATTAAGTACTCTATCCTACTAATGAATTAAATCGAACTGTGGAAGATTTTTTTTATGGATACTGATAGAAGAAAACTGTGAAAAAAGGAAATAAAATTTTTATGCATTTCAAAAACCCTCTATTAAATATAAAATGAAATATGAGTATATGGTTTAACTAATTTTATATTTTATGTAAAATCTTATGTTTATAGAAATATTAAATATAATTTTATATCATTTAGCTCTCACAGAATTTCTGTGAGAAAGATAATTATTATTATTATGCATGTTTACAGATGAGAAAACTGAAGGAATCACCAGTTAGGGCAGTTTAAGACCGGTGGCAGACTTAAGACTATGGTTGGATAATTTTTAAGCATGTTGATGAATAAAATTAATTCACATTAAAGATATACTAATAATGTCAGGTAATGTAAAAGATATTTACTTATACTTAATCAGAACCTTACAATAACTATGTAAAGTAGGCATTGTTACTACAATTATGGATTTCCTTGTCTTCCTCCACTGGCTTCTTGAAAGAAAGGATTGGTACTTACTTGCTTTTGTATCTACAATCACTCTCTACTGCAGTCTTTGCACAGTAACTGTTGCAAAGATAGATCTTAAAAAATGTTGACAGAATAAGAGGATCCAGAGTAGATCTTCTTGTGTGTATGTGTGTGAGTGTGTGTGTACATTAAATACATATATAAGATTTCATATATATGATATATGAAAAAATAAAGCTAAACTATAAAATATGGTCAACCACTTGTACATATTTATTTTATTTTATTATCTTATGTTAATCATCATACATTACATCATTAGTTTTTGATGTAGTGTTCCACGATTCATTGTTTGCGTATAACACCCAGTGCTCCATGCAGAACGTGCCCTCTTTAATCCCCATCACCAGGCTAACCCATCCCCCCACCCCCCTCCCCTCTAGAACCCTCAGTTTGTTTCTCAGAGTCCACACTCTCTCATGGTTCGTCTCCCCCTCCGATTTTCCCCCCTTCATTTTTCCCTTCCTACTATCTTCTTCTTTTTTTTTTTTTTAACATGTAATGTATTATTTGTTTCAGAGGTACAGGTCTCTATAAAGAACTTAACAAACTCAACACCACTTGTACATATTTTCATAAATGATTAGATTCTGAAATATGTATGGGAATACCATGGTGGGGACAGGGTCACAGATTGATGTGACTAACTATAAACATAGTTACCATAACACCTAAGATTTAGAAAGAAGAATAGAAAGGGTAAAAACAGAAACAGGAATGTGATGGGTGCCAAGGAAAGACATTTGCAAGAAGGACAATGTATAGTGCTGAATGTTCAGAGAAGTAAAGAAAATAACTGAGAAAAACTCATTTATTATGGCAACCAGTTAGGTTTTGGTGATCACCGAGAAAGTAGTCTCAGCAGGAAAGAAACTGATGACCAGGAGGAAATATAGAATACTCTTTCTACACATCTAATGGTAAAGAGAAGAGAAGATTGACAGTTTGAGAAATATTAGGATTTTATTTTTTTTATTTTTTAAGATTTTATTTATTTATTTGACAGAGAGAGAGATGGCGAAAGCAGGAACACAAGCAGGGGCAGTAGGAGAGGGAGAAGCAGGCTTCCTTCCAAGCAGGGAGCCCGATGTGGGACTCAATCCCAGGACCGGGAGGATCATGACCTGAGCCGAAGGCAGACGCTTAACGATTGAGCCACCCAGGTGCCCAGAAATATTAGGATTTTAAAAGGGCTCTTTTAGCACAAAGAATCTTGACTTTTTAGTAGGATAAAATGACAGAGTAAGTAGAGCTGGCAAAAATGAAGATAACAGAAAATTAAAGAAGACAGAATTACACAGTCTTTATGTATGTGAATCCACTAAACTATTTTGTTCAATGTTGAACTTTCAGGATACCTAAGAAGTTCTAAAGAGGTCTCATTGGTTGCCATATTAATATACTATAGCATGTTTTTCTTGAGGATGATAGTAAATATTACTACAATGCTTTAAATGAATCTTCAATATGTATTCTTTTTAGAGTTTTCTATATGCCTTAAGGACAGATGTAAGGAGGTATAGTTGAACCTGCAGTACAGACATTTTTGCGTACCATTGATATAGATATTTTCTACTTTTACCTGATCATTCCAAGTAAAATCAGGACAGATACTAAGCGTTACTCGGAGGACAGTCCGTGTGATGGGCTGAATGGATGCTTCCATTGTAACAGAAGGAATCTGATGAACACATTGTTTGACCTTGAGTCCAATATTCACATGATGAAGCATGTGACCTGTAAGGAAAACATCACACAGAAGAAATGTGTTCAGACAGAAAAAAAGCAACATAATCTGACTTGTAAATGGGATTTCAGAGAGGGTGGTTTTATTGCTTGTTTTATGATTTGCTATGTAGAATAGTTGACATTCTTGACCTGGCATGTTTGAATATTTTGTAATAGTTAACTTGAATTAGCAATTCATAGCTCTGAAAACCAGTATCAAGGTTTCTTCAGCTATTAATGTGGTTCTTAAAATTACTGAGACTTGACAGTATTTAAACTACTATAAACAGTTCCACTTTTCTCCTAGTTAGCTCATGACACATTAAAAAATTTAGTATTTTGTGAAAATAGCCATTAATTTACACAAAGTCTATTTCTCAACTCTGTAACCATGACGAGAAATGCTTTAGTAATCAAACACAAATCACCCAAACTCATTTCCAGAAAAAAATAAAGCTAAAATATAAAATATGGTCAACATAGCACAAACTTATCCACTTATACCTATTTTCATGTATGATTAGATTTTGAAGTAGTTATGTATGGGAATGCCAGGGTGGGGAGGGGGTCACGAACAGATGTGACTGACTATAAACATTTTCCTACTTGAGTCCAAGCAATTAAGTGGAAATAGATAATATTTAATAGTATCAATACTTCTTATATATCTTGGTTCTTTGTAATACAATTTTTTAAAGTACATTTATGAACAAATCAAAATGTTCTATATTCACCAGAATTTGAAACTGGTTTTCCTTATTTTGATAAAATATTTACATATGTTACCCCAATGTAAGTAACTTTAACCTCTCTAGTTAATATCCTCAATTTCACTCTATTTTTATTGATACTTTCTACCATTCTGTCTTAAAGTAGTCTTACTATACAAGTGAAATAACTATCAGCCTCTTTCCATCATGGGACCTCTGGTCAGCAGTCATCCTCCCCCTTACTTCTCTTTAGCCTGACTCCCTTCATGTAGAATGTCATTCCTATTCTGAATCTGAAATATTAAGTAATCAATATATTTTAAGTTTGTCCAATAAAATGTTAAGGTACATAGTAATGTATGTAGGAATAATTTTATCATCATATGATAAAAGCAGAACAAATGCTATTTACGTACTGATACCAACTGGATTTAAAACAGTAAAAAAGTTTATCTTGAGTAATATGAAAATACACAATAGTTTTCTTTGATATCTAATAAAATATTTTACTTGTACAGAACAGATTAAAACATTTTTGCTTCCTTCTTACCTATTTCATCTTTCCTCATGTCTTTCAGCTTATCCACAGTAAGATTTTTTTCTTCTAATCTTGTTAGAATGTGTGGTGGTAAGACTGAAAACTGTCTCAAAGGGCTGGCCCAACCCCAGAGCCTCTTGTCAATGACTTTACTAAGATTCAGGAGCCTGTAGGTCATGGCAGGCCAACGTTTCCTCAGAGCAATTTCAAAAAGAGCACGGACAATCCTAGCTGCATTCTGAAGAATAAAAAGGGGGTTGGTGGTTAGGTATACTGTACTTTAAATTTGTCAGATTTGTCATTCACACTCAGTTTTAAAAGAAGCATGCCAAGTTGCAGCCTTTAATTGTGGGCAACATCTAGTCTCATATAACCCTAATTATCTTTATTATTTCTATATAAGAATAATCACATCTTTCATAAGTGGGTGTTACCTTGTTAAATCTCAGATGATAGTCTCATATCCAGGTTTTTAGGAGGCTCCACCCTATGCCCCCTAACCAGGAATGAAGGAGGAAGAGACAAAAGGTATGCATAAGACTTAAAAGGTTGTTGAGGTCATCTAGAATATAAGATACAGCTGAGGATACCCTTGGGTATATAGTTCAATGATTAAAAGTCTACCTAGAGAAATAAAGAGGACTTTGGGATCCAGTCAGACAGAAAAATTAGTGTGAGAAGGGTGATAAAGGAAATCCTGATGAGTTCAGCTACCTGTAGTAATGGTTCCCTACAAACCAAGCAACACTTCAACTGCTTTATTATCTCATTTAATCTGTATGCTATCTCCTTTAATGATTATGGCAACTGCATTCAATTGGTCTTGCTATTATGATTTTATAATGAAAATAATAGAGCTTGGTGAGGTTAATAATTTGACTAAGATCACACAGATAGTTGGTGTCAGAGTATCTACTCAAAGCCAGGTCTAAACAAGTCCAATTTAACTCCAAGGTTCTAAATTCGGTGGTCAGGAAAACTTCATTAATAGACATATAGAAAGTTACAAGGATTGAAGCCCTTTTAACATCTCTACAGTTAGTTTCCATTTGTTTTGTCTCCTTCCCTCTATCACTAACTTTGCAGGTTATTTTACTGAAGATTGTTTTTAAAGTCACGAACTTGGGAGATACCTCATAATCTTGAACGACATCTATATTTAAAAATGAGGAATATTAAAATCTGGTCAAAATCATAAAAAAGATGAAAAAGAAGGAAGATTTTAAGTAGCAAATAGGTGATCTGGCTTGAAATTACAAGGTAAAAATGATCATTAAGAGTTAAGGGCTTTAGTTTTCTATTTTATATAAAATATGTATTTGTCTCCTGACAAATTTGACTACTTTTTTACAGTATTAGAAATTTAAGAACAAAAATGGTATTTAGAAGTATGAGGACAGTTCTGATACCCAGTAAAAATTATAGGATGACTCTTATTAGGCCCAGAGAATAAAATGAACATTTTTTTTAAAGATTTTATTTATCTTTTGACAGAGAGAGACACAGCAAGAGAGGGAACACAAGCAGGGGGAGTGGGAGAGGGAGAAGCAGGCTTCTTGCCAAGCAGGGAGCCCGATGTGGGGCTCGATCCCAGGACCCTGGGATCACAACCTGAGCCGAAGGCAGATGCTTAACGGCTGAGCCACCCAGGTGCCCCATGAACATTTTGATTACTATATCTACCAAATAGGTCTTCTTCCGGCATCATTCTCAGCCGCTCTTGTAAGAAGATGCTAGGCTAATTTTCCCAACTGTGTTTGAAATTATGTTATTTTTCTATGTCAGAACCTACAGTTGTTCCCTAGAAGCTAAAAGAAATGGAAGGAGAAATCCCATGTGAGATACAGGCAGGCATTTTAATCTGGAATGATATAAATGGGGAATAATGATCAAAATCTCTAACATACGCAGTTTAGAGAAGCTAAATAGAGGCTTCTTTATAAAATCATAGACTATTCGAACTGAGGATTTATCTCAGGGGTTGAGAGAATCAAGTTTTAGAAATATAGAAGGGATGACTATTTTATAGAGCTGAGAGGGTTGTGGAACTGTTGGTGGCTTACATTTAAAATATAAACTCAACAATAATTTATCTAATGCATTCAAGGATGATAGACCCACAATAGCTATTTAAGAAAAACCAGGATGCTTTGATTATAACCTTAATTTTTTGAGACTGACTTTTTGGGAACCAATCATGAAGAAATCCTGTCTTATACTGTAAAGCAATTTGTGTGTCAGTCTTTGATAATATCTTCATAATCTTGAATCAAACAGAAATGTGGCCAGATTATTCATCCAGAACCCAGAAAAGCTTTAACTTTTAGTTAAGTCATTAACTATTTCAATATAAAATCATTAGAAAATGTAAAATGACAATATCATTTTTTCAGAAAAACAGGTAAGTTAGAAACAATGGTTCCTATAGAAGTCACAGAGTTTAGAGATTAAAAATTACATATAAATTTTCTATGGCAGGAAATACATGGTTCCAAGATACGCAAACAAAATTTCTTTTTACCACATCCATATTTGGTTTATATAGCATATGAAATCATCACCTGGTTCCTTGGTTACTTTGATTAAATTACTGAATTTATTCAAACTGTTTACCAATATATCTTGGTTCATGTTTGCAAATATTTCATGTTTACAGTTATTTCAAAGCACTTCTGAATATTCATGGCTGTTAATAATTTATTTAACACAAACATACTTTTTCTATATAAAGTCTTTGAACAAAATTACTAACATAAGATACATAGCAGAATAGTTTCTGTATTTAAAATAAGATTAAGCTTTTATTTCTCTTTAACTTAGAGGAGGCACTACTCAATGAAAAATGATGAAAAAGGGATTCTTTTTTATTTTTCTTTTTAATTACAGTATAGTTAACATATAGTGTTATATTAGTTTCATGTGTACAATGTAGTGATTCCACACGTCCATACATCAGCCGGTGCTCATCACAACAGGTGCCCTCCTTAACCCCCATCACCTATTTCACCCGTCCCTGCTCCCACTTCCCTGCTGGTAACCATCAGTTTGTTCTCCGTAGTTAAGAGTCTGTTTCATGGTTTGCCTCTCTCTCTTGAAAAAGGTATTCTTGATAAGTAAAAAGTATTTTTTTTAAACATGTCTAGAAGGGAAGCCTCATTTGAAAGGCAAATACTGCAAAAAATAACCTGCTTTACTTCACACAAGGGCTTGAATATAAAAACATAAATACTACAACATTTTATACTACAGTATTTAAAAAAACATACATTTAATGAGCTGTAATTTAGGGAATAATTTTCTTTCAGTTCTCAATTTTTAAGTATCACTGGTAGGGAAGAAAGATTACTTTTTTATCACAGACTTATCAGACTGAAAATATGGTGTAAGGTATTGCTATTAAGCCTAATTTAATGGTAAAAATTTTGTTTATATTTCTAACATTTGGGGTAAGTTATAAAGGTTCCACAATCTTTTACTCTGCTTGAAATAATCTTGTATTATTGCCCTTTGTAAGTAAAAGAAATGAACTTTATTGTGTAAAGCAGAAAAACCAAGTGTTGATATCTTTAAACTCTAAAATGAAAACACCAGCAACATCTAAAAGAACCAAACCAACCACCAAATCCCACCTCCATTTCTGATCTAACAGCACAGAGGGCATAAAAGATACAGAACCAGTTCTGCAATAAAATGGTAATTGGTGGCATGTCACAATGCAATGCATTTACAGTATAGCATGAATTAATATCTTGAGTCTCTAAAAGTAAACAAGGAAGAGAAAACAGGAAGGGAGTAATATTCTTACCTGTGCCACATATGCAGAATCTGATATAAGGGAGAAACTGTCCATCTCTCCTCGGCTGATATAAGTTTGAAGTAGGATGTTTATTTTCCCGTAACTGTTCTCTACACCTCCAGGAGCTGCGAGTTCACAGAAATTGTTTAATAAGGCATCTAGCTCTTCTATTTCCTCTTCTCTGACCTGGAAGAATCAATGTTTTTATAAGATTATTTGGGCTGATTTATTGAAATTTTTCATATTTAAACTAAATTACATTGCATTTTTTTAAGGCTTTCATTTTTCAACATTTTTCTTTTGTACATTAATATAATAGTAATTTTTCACCGGTAGCTAATAAAATACAATAAGAAACTATCTTGAGGCTGATACAATTACATTTTATTATTCATCACCAATATTAAAGTTGCCATTGACATATAAAAATTTGATATGCCACAAAAATTAAATCTTCTGACCTCACCATCCTTCAGTTGATGAGATTTCATATTTTATTTGACCAGAGTAAAACCTCTGCCCAAATGGATTAGGGCAAACTTGAATTATCTTCAAATGCATTCATTACAGTCATATATTTTTATATGGTATAACACATTCATAGCTTAAAGCTGTGAAGTACTATGATTCACAGTATTAAAGTTTTCACTGTTAATAAGATTAAATTATAATACGGGTACAGAAATACTCATATTTAAGTTTGAATCATGCATGTCCTTTATATTTTCTTCAGTGAACATTATACTGCAAATAAACCAAAATCTACATACTATATTCTCTGCTAGTTTCGTTATTGCAAACCTACTTAAATTATATTTGATTTGCAGTAGAGAGCAAAGAATAATGTCAGGAATGACATAATAGCATAATCTAGGATAGTGGACACTGTTGATAAATGGAAGAACATTGCTGGTACTCTAAATGCGAAGTGCCACACAGCTCATACTGTAACAAGAGTAACAATTAATTATAAGCTTTTATAAATGAATGAATGTATATAAGCCAAATGCATTTGATTCAAGCTTCAAATAATCTTACTTACCTTGATTTGATCAAATTCTTCAGCTTTGGAGACTATAGCAAAAATATCACTTTCTGTTTTGTGAGCATCAAAGAATTCATTGAAGGTCTACCAAAGTAAGTGTTATATTTGATTAAAATAGAAGATCCAGTAAAATGGTTTCAATTAAAAAATGACTATAAAATCACACATTCTTAAGGAATATTTGAGCCCTAGACAATGCAGAGTTATTATGTCTGTGGTATCCTATTCTTGATCATTGCTTTAAACATCATCAAATTTAGCAAAGACTGAAAAATTTCCTAAGACATAATTAGCTGGAGAAGACCTTTAGAAGTAAAAAGATCAATAAAACCTACAACAGATATCTAAAAAAAATGTTCAGCATAAGAGTCTGGTCTTGGCTCCTTTTCAGCATGGGCATATGGAAATCTGTACCATTCGCCAACTTTAAGCTGAACATATATCATATAAAATTCAGAGAGGAATAACTAAAATTAGGTAACCTCTGGTGAAGGCCTCATAATATTACTAGTGAGGGCATATACAAATTCAGGAAACTGGGAAGAAAAAAAAAATCACTGAAAGACCACACAGAATAAAGACAAAGCTGAAGAAAGGCTACAGTTCTTGAAAGAGCTGCAAACAGGCATAAGATACAGTTTGACAGTAACATACTACCCAGTGGGAAAATAAGGAAGGTTACTTAGTGGGCAAAAGGAGTGCAAGTGAGCACGTGAGCAGGTGATAGAAGCAGTAGAGAGGTAGGGGCAATGTTTTGGATTGAGGAAGACCAGATCACAGTAGTGAGATGATACATGTTAAAAGAAGAAACCTCAAGTGCTATACAAATGCAAAATTTATTTCGGCAAAGATGAGGAAAACCTAGTATGCACACAAAGGTGTTTTCTGAAACCTGTTAAATGTATAAGCATGTGTTATTTAAATAAGTACAAAACTTAGATTTCATATTGGCTTAGGTTTTCACATTTCTGAAGAAATTTCACGTTAGTGATTACTATTACTTTTTCATTTTAAAAACATATTTAGGTACCCCAAAAACGAATATAAGAAAAAAAAATTCAAACTCTTTCTCTATAAAAAGGAGAGTAAAAATGTGCTTTAACCCATCTTGGTCTTTGAATTTAAGACTCTTCTCACAGGTAATCCCTGTTATGTTTTCCCATATATTAACATATGTAGGTACATATACATGCATGTAAACACACATAAAGACATGCATATACTCCTTAAAATGTAAATATTATACTGGCATTCTATCTTACCCAAGATTACATTAAAAGGCAATAAGCAAGGCTACACTGTAGTCTAAATTATCCTTGAAACCTCTTAAATTGCCCAAATAGTACAGCTTGGTTGATCTGATTATTGCAGTAGTTTTTCTAACTCTTCTTTAGCCAGTGTTTCTCAATAATCTGCAATTAATTTTTCAACTTTTATTCACTGATATCATTAAGCCATCACGTCCTGCTTAAACTCATTCAGGCATTCATTCCATAGGTCTCCCCCACATGCTCAATGTTTTAGGCTTGGGTGTGTCTACTACTTAGGATATACTCGCTGAACAGAAGGCAAATGGTCCTTATTATTTAAAGTCTTATTTTTCTCTTGTGTTTATTCAGCATGTTATTGAATTCATGTAAACTAAATGCACTTTGTTTTATTAGTTGCTTTTATTATTTTCCATTAATACTATATTTTGAAGTCTAGAAAGTATTTACATCTAAGAACAAACATTATTGTATTTGTTACACTCAGTATACCTCAATGGTGTTGTATTTAATATAGTAGTGGCTGGCGGTTCTACCCAAATCAGTTGAGGAAAAATACCCAGTTCGCTCTTCAAAACGAATCATCCGAGCTTTGTCTAGTTTTCGACCAACTTCAATGACCAACTGTTCTCGATGCTTTGCTAATGTTGGGTCAATCTGTAGGAAAAAATATATATATAAACACTTGAATATTTCTTTAGAGAGTCATTATTTACAAACATATACCTATTTATGGAAATTAAAATTTTTTGTTGATACGTTAGAATAAAATTTTTTTATTATAATTTTTAAAGAAGTACATTTTTATAAATTCAGGACATAGTTAGAAAATATTTTAATCCATTAAATAAAGACTTAAAAATTCATTAATATTATTGATCTTTATTATGTTATCATTAGGTAGTAATATTTTAGAATCTAAAATTCTTATATGGTCTTATAATCTTTAAGAATATAAAGACTGGCAATCAGATATTAGTAAAACAATCTGTCTTTTCCCTCCCACACTAAAATAAATAGGGACTCTAAAATATCAAGCTGTATTCCTACTTCATCAGTTATTTGGAGAACTCGCAGTGAGGATGATTTTCTCTGTTAAAGATATAAAGAAATAAATGCATAATTATTCTCACAAGAGTATGACTTTGGTGTTCTAATAGTTTACATAACTGCTGATGCAAAAACCCATTTTGCCCATAATAATAATAGAAGCAAAGAGTAAGATGAAGTTGACAAGAAATTTCTGAATAGTTTTGAAATTATTATTTAATAGCCTCTTTCTAAACAGAAAGGACAATTAACACAAGATATTAACAAGTATTCTTAAGTATTTTGATGTGTGTGTATGTGTATAAATGTATGTATGTATGTATACATATATACAGGCACACACACCAAGTCCTGAAGGTCATGCTCTAGTCAGGAGCAATAAATATGACCTTTAAAGGGAAGGGAGGGGAGTATAAAAATTCTTCAGAAATCAATTAATGAATTAAAACTCCTACTATTCCTTCTAACTTACATTTTTTAAAATTTTTTATTCTTATGTTAATCACCATACATTACATCATTAGTTTTTGATGTAATGTTCCATGATTCATTGTTTGTGCATAACACCCAGTGCTCCATGCAGAATGTGCCCTCCTTAATATCCATCACCAGGCTAACCCATCCCCCTACCCTCCTTCCCTCTAGAACCCTCAGTTTGTTTTTCAGAGTCCATCATCTCTCATGGTATGTCTCCCCCTCCGACTTACTCCCCTTTTTTCTTCCCCTCCTGCTATCTTCTTCTTTTTTTTTTTAACATATGTTGCATTATTTGTTTCAGAAGTACAGATCTGTGATTCAACAGTCTTGCACAATTCACAGCGCTCACCATAGCACATACCCTCCCCAATGTCTATCACCCAGCCATCCCATCCCTCCCACCCCCAACCACTCCAGTAACACTCAGTTTGTTTCCTGAGATTAAGAATTCCTCATATCAGTGAGGTCATGTGATACATGTCTTTCTCTGATTGACTTATTTCACTCAGCATAACACCCTCCAGTTCCATCGACGTCGTTGGAAATGGCAAGATCTCATTCCTTTGGATGGATGCATAATATTCCATTGTGTATATATACTTCTTCTTTATCTATTCATCTGTAGATGGACACCTTGGCTCTTTCCTCAGTTTGGCTATTGTGGACATTGCTGCTATAAACATTGGGGTGCACCTACCCCTTCGGATCCCTACATTTGCATCTTTGTGGTAAATACCCAGTAGTGCAATTGCTGGATCGAATGGTAGCTCTATTTTCAACTGTTTGAGGAACCTCCATACTGTTTTCCAGAGTGGTTGCACTAGCTTGCATTCCCAACAACAGCGTAGGAGGGTTCCCCTTTCTCCACATCCCTGCCAACATCTGTCGTTTCCTGACTTGTTAATTTTAGCCATTCTGACGGGTGTGAGGTGGTATCTCATTGAGGTTTTGATTTGGATTTCCCTGATGCCGAGCGATGTTCAGCACTTTTTCATGTGTCTGTTGGCCATTTGGATGTCTTCTTTGGAAAAATGTCTGTTCATGTCTTTTGCCCATTTCTTCATTGGATTATTTGTTCTTTGGGTGTTGAGTTTGATAAGTTCTTTATAGATTTTGTATACTAGCCCTTTATCTGATATGTCATTTGCAAATATTTTCTCCCATTCTGTCGGTTGTCTTTTGGTTTTGTGGACTGTTTCTTTTCCTGTGCAAAAGCTTTTTATCTTGATGAAATCCCAATAGTTCATTTTTGCCCTTCCTTCCCTTGCCTTTGGCAATGTTTCTAGGAAGAAGTTGCTGCGGCCGAGGGCGAAGAGGTTGCTACCTGTGTTCTCCTTTAGAATTTTGATGGACTCTTGTCTCACGTTTAGGTCTTTCAACCATTTGGAGTCTATTTTTGTGTGTGGTGTAGGGAAATGGTCCAGTTTCATTCTTCTGCATGTGGCTGTCCAATTTGCCCAACACCATTTGTTGAAGAGACTGTCTTTTTTCCATTGGACATTCTTTCCTGCTTTGTCGAAGATGAGCTGACCATAGAGTTGAGGGTCCATTTCTGGGCTCTCTATTCTGTTCCATTGATCTATGTGTCTGTTTTTGTGCCAGTACCATACTGTCTTGATGATGACAGCTTTGTAATAGAGCTGGAAATCCGGAATTGTGATGTCGCCAGCTTTGCTTTTCTTTTTCAATATTCCTCTGGCTATTCGGGGTCTCTTCTGGTTCCATACAAATTTTAGGATTATTTGTTCCATTTCTTTGAAAAAAGTGGATGGTATTTTGATGGGGATTGCATTGAATGTGTAGATTGCTCTAGGTAGCATTGACATCTTCACAATATTTGTTCTTCCAATCCGTGAGCATGGAACGTTTTTCCATTTGTGTCTTCTTCAATTTCTTTCCTGAGTATTTTATAGTTTTCTGAGTACAGATCCTTTGCCTCGTTGGTTAAGTTTATTCCTAGGTATCTTACAGTTTTGGGTGCAATTGTAAATGGGATCGACTCCTTGATTTGTCTCTCTTCTGTCTTGTTGTTGGTGTACAGGAATGCCACTCATTTCTGTGCATTGATTTTATATCCTGCTACTTTACTGAATTCCTCTATGAGTTCTAGCAGTTTTGGGGTAGAGTCTTTTGGGTTTTCCACATACAGTATCATATCATCTGCAAAGAGTGAGAGTTTGACTTCCTCTTTGCCAATTTGGATGCCTTTGATTTCTTTTTGTTGTCTGATTGCTGTGGCTAGGACTTCTAATACTATGTTGAATAGCAGTGGTGAGAGTAGACATCCCTTCCGCATTCCTGACCTTAGGGGAAATTCCCCATTGAGAATGATATTCACTGTAGGTTCTTCATAGATGGCTTTTATGATATTGAGGTATGTACCATCTATCCCCATACTCTGAAGAGTTTTGATCAAGAAAGGATGCTGTACTTTGTCAAATGCTTTTTCTGCATCTATTGAGAGCATCATAGGATTCTTGTTCTTTCTTTGGTTAATGTATTGTATCACGTTGACTGATTTGCGGATGTTGAACCAACCTTGCAGCCCAGGGATAAATCCCACTTGGTCATGGTAAATAATCCTTTTAATGTACTGTTGGATCCTATTGGCTAGTATTTTGGTGAGAATTCTTGCATCCATGTTCATCAAGGATATTAGTCTGTAATTCTCCTTTTTGATGGGGTCTTTGTCTGGTTTTGGGACCAAGGTAATGGTGGCCTCATAAAATGAGTTTGGAAGTTTTCCTTCCGTTTCTATTTTTTGGAACAGTTTCAGGAGAATAGGTATTAATTCTTCTTTAAATGTCTGATAGAATTCCCCTGGAAAGCCATCTGGCCCTGGGCTTTTGTTTCTTGGGAGATTTTTGATGACTGCTTCAATTTCCTTAGTGGTTATAGGTCTGTTCAGGTTTTCTATTTCTTCCTGGTTCAGTTTTGGTAGTTGATACATCTCTAGGAATGCACCCATTTCTTCTAGGTTATCTAATTTGCTGGCATGTAGTTGCTCATAATATGTTCTTATAATTGTTTGTATTTCTTTGGTGTTGGTTGTGATCTTTCCTCTTTCATTCATGATTTTGTTGATTTGGGTCATTTCTCTTTTCTTTTCGATAAGTCTGGCCAGGGGTTTATCAATCTTGTTAATTCCTTCAAAGAACCACCTCCTAGTTTCGTTGATCTGTTCTACTGTTCTTTTGGTTTCTATTTCATTGATTTCTACTCTGATCTTTATTATTTCTCTTCTCCTGCTGGGTTTAGGCTTTCTTTGCTGTTCTTTCTCTAGCTCCTTTAGGTGTAGGGTTAGGTTGTGTATTTGAGACCTTTCCTATTTCTTGAGAAAGGCTTGTATTGCTATATACTTTCCTCTCAGGACTGCCTTTGCTGTATCCCAAAGATTTTGAACAGTTGTGTTTTCATTTTCATTGGTTTCCATGAATTTTTTTAATTCTTCTTTAATTTCCTGGTTGACCCATTCATTCTTTAGTAGGATGCTCTTTAGCCTCCATGTATTTGAGTTCTTTCCAACTTTCCTCTTGTGATTGAGTTCTAGTTTCAAAGCATTGTGGTCTGAAAATATGCAGGGAATGATCCGAATCTTTTGGTACCAGTTGAGACCTGATTTGTGACCTAGGATGTGATCAATTCTGGAGAATGTTCCATGGGCACTAGAGAAGAATGGGTATTCCGTTGCTTTGGGATGGAATGTTCTGAATATGTCTGTGAAGTCCATCTGGTCCAGTGTGTCATTTAAAGTCTTTATTTCCTTGTTGATCTTTTGCTTAGATGATCTGTCCATTTCAGTCAGGGGGGTGTTAAAGTCCCCCACCATTACTGTGTTGTTGTTGATGTGTTTCTTTGTTTTTGTTATTAATTGCCTTATATAACTGGCTGCTCCCATGTTCGGGGCATAGATATTTACAATTGTTAGATCTTCTTGTTGGATGGACCCTTTAAGTAGGATATAGTGTCCTTCTTCATCTATTACAGTCTTTGTTTTAAAATCTAATTTGTCTGATATAAGGATTGCCACCCCAGCTTTCTTTTGGTGTCCATTAGCATGGTAAATGGTTTTCCACCCTCTCACTTTCAATCTGGGGGTGTCTTTGGGTCTAAAATGAGTCTCTTGCAGACAGCATATTGATGGGTCTTGTTTTTTAATCCAATCTGATAGCCTGTGTCTTTTGATTGGGGCATTGAGCCCATTTACATTCAGGGTAACTATCGAAAGGTATGAATTTAGTGCCATTGTATTGCCTGTAGGTAACTGTTACTGTATATTGTCTGTGTTCCTTTCTGATCTATGCTCCTTTTAGGCTCTCTCTTTGCTTAGAGGACCCCTTTCAATATTTCTTGGAGGGCTGGTTTCATGTTTGCAAATTCCTTTAGTTTTTGTTTGTCCTGGAAGCTTTTTATCTCTCCGTCTATTTTCAATGACAGTCTAGCTGGATATAGTATTCTTGGCTGCATATTTTTCTCGTTTAGTGCTCTGAAGATCTCATGCCAGTCCTTTCTGGCCTGCCAGGTCTCTGTGGATAGGTCTGTTGCCAATCTAATGTTTCTACCATTGTAGGTTACATATCTCTTCTTCCGAGCTGCTTTCAGGATTTTCTCTTCGTCTCTGAGACTTGTAAGTTTTACTATTAGATGTCAGGGTGTTGACCTATTTTTATTGATTTTGAGAGGGGTTCTCTGTGCCTCCTGGATTTTGATGCCTGTTTCCTTCCTCACATTGGGGAAGTTCTCTGCTATTATTTGCTCCAATATACCTTCTGCCCCTCTCTCTCTTTCTTCTTCTTCTGGGATCCCAATTATTCTAATGTTGTTTCGTCTTATCGTATCGCTTATCTCTCGAATTCTGCCCTCGTGATCCTGTAGTTGTTTCTCTTTTTCTCAGCCTCTTTATTTTCCATCATTTGGTCTTCTATATCGCTGATTCTCTCTTCTGCCTCATTTATCCTAGCAGTTAGTGCCCCCATTTTTGATTGCACCTCATTAATAGCCTTTTTGATTTCGACTTGGTTAGATTTTAGTTCTTTTATTTCTCCAGAAAGGGTTTCTCTAAGAACTTCCACGCTTTTTTCAAACCCAGCTAGAATCTTTAAAGTCATGATTCTGAACTCTAGGTCCGACATCGTACTAATGTCCTTATTGAGTAGGTCCCTGGCTGACGGTACTACCTCTTGTTCTTTTTGCTGAGGTGACTTTTTTCGTCTTGTCATTTTGCCCATAGGAGAATAGATGAATGAGAGAACAAAATGCTAACAGGTTAACAATGTCCCCAACAAATATACTCTATACAAATCAGAAAAGACCTGAAAGGAAGGGAAAAGAAAGAAAAAAGAAAGAGAAAAAAACAAAAAACAAAAAAAAAGATAAAAACAAAAACAGAACAATACAAAAAAAACAGAATATGATCAAATATGATCAGGCTAGTGCATATAGATCAGTGCCACACACTAGATTTTGGGCATATTTTGGTCTGTTAGAAAAAAGTCCCTCCTAAAATTTTAAAGGAAGAAAGACTTATATATGTACAAAATAAGGGTTGATACAATGAAGGGATGGAAGATGAATGTAAAGATGAAAATTATAAAAGATTTATAAAAGGAATTGATAAGATAAGAAGTTGTTCGAAAAAAGAAAAAAGATTTAAAAAAAAAAGAAAAGAAAAAAGGGAGAGAATGTGAGCAGGCAGGAGACTAGAACAAAGCCATACACTAGTGATTTAGGGTATATTTTGATCTGTAGAAGAAACTGTATCTCAAAATTTTAAAGAGAGAACAACTTATATATATATGACAAAAATAAGGGTAACTACTATGAGGGGATAAAATATGACTCTAAAAATGAAAAATAAAAAATGTTTTTTTAAAAAAAGGGATTGATAAGATATTGGTTGAAAAAGGGAAAAAAAATTAAAAAAAACAGTTAAAAAATTAAGTTTGAAAAACTAATGAATCAGGGTAAAAAAAGCCATGAATTCTACGTGCAGTATTCCCCTAGCGCTAGAGTTCTCCCATTCTCCTTGATCGGTAAACTTGGTCTACCCTTGCTGGCTGTTCCTGCTGATCTTCTCGGGGAGGGGCCTGTTGCCGTGGTTCCCAAATGTCTTTTCCGGAGGTGGAATTGCCCCACCCTTGTTGGTCCAGGCTAAGCTGCTTGGGTTTGCTCTCAGGAGCTTTTGTTCCCTGCAAGCTGTCGGTACAGCTTTGGAGGACCAGGGTGAAAATGGTGGCCTCCCAGTCTCCACCCGGAGGAGCTGAGAACTCAGGGCCCCCGCTCCTCAGTGCGCCCCCAGAGAAAAGCAGTCACTCCCGTTTCCCCGGTCTCTGGCCGCACTCTGGGCTCACCTGGCCTGTGACTGAGAGTTTCTATCTCTGGCACCCGACCCTGTGTGGAGTCTCCAAACCCAGCAGATCCCTGCGCCGCTCCTCCCCAGGGAGGAAGGGGAGTCTCCCCAGCTCTGCTGCTTGTTGGGTCCCTGCTGGAGGAGCAGTGGCCCGATTGGGCCACGGATCACAGTTTATGGCAACCCCGAGCTGAAAGCCCGCGCCTCAGCTCCGTCTCTGCAGCCTGTTTCCCCGCTCTGCTACCTGGGAGCTCTGCTGCACTCGGGCACCCCCCCAACTTTCTGTGACCCCAAGGGTCCTGAGACCACACTGTCCCGTGAGGGTTCCACCTCACACTTAGCCACTGGAGCGACATCCCTCAGCAGAGCCGACTACTTAAAAGTTCCCGATTTTGTGCTCCGCGGCTCTATCACTTGCCAGAAGCGGCCGATGGAGGCCCCCTTCCCCGCTGTCTATCCTCCCGAATATCGCCTCGGATTCACTTCTCCACACGTCCTACCTTCTAGTAAGTGGTCCCTTCTCTGTTCAGAGAGTTGTTGCTACTCTCTTCTTCGATCTCCTGTTGAGTTCGTAGGTGTTCAGAATGGTTTGATCCCTATTCAGCTGAATTCCTGAGACCAGATGAAATCCAGGTCTCCTACTCCTCCGCCATCTTGCTCTGCCCCCCCAACTTACATTTTGATGGTAGCTTATCCATATACCAAATATTGCTAAGGTAAATTTTAAAATCAGAAAAATGAGGCAAAGGAAAGTCAAATGTAGGGAAGATGGAATCAAAAGTCATTAGCAAATACAAAAGTCTTAAATATTTGCTATAAATGATATACTGTATGTATCAAGTTCATCTTACAAAACCATTTTATTCATACATGTTCTAAACCATTAAAAATATGTTGGACAACATGATTTATGTTAGTTCACATGAGTTTTGTGGCTACAGATTCTTACTGAGTAATAAAATATAAACATGTAAGTAAAAAAAAAATTAAAAAGATGAGTCCCTAAACTGTGAAGACAGTAAAACTATGTATCTCAGAAGGAAAAAAGAATCACTTTCTTTATACTAGAAAATTATACAAAAATGACTTCTGATATTAACCTAGTACTTAAAAAATCAATTGATATGTTTATTTTGCCCCAAGATTTGCAATGGCTTAGCCCATAAAACTATGTGTTGTGTTTTGCCTTCCTCTACCCTTTCAGAATATTTTCATAGTGACATTGACTATTTTCACAAGCCCATATTTGTAACAAGATCTTTTTTTTCCCTCCCAAGCCTTAAAGTTTCAATTTTCCCATGGTCAAATCTATAGCACATAGCACAGGAAAAAGAAAAATGACAAAAAATACTGGCAACCTCTTTGATAACACAATGGAATATATACAAAAGCTGAGTTGACAGTAAGTGGAGGAAAACTAATTCTGAGTTCAATTTAACTTTGCTACTTTTGACTTAACACTAGTGAATATCCATATGATGATGGTGAAATAATGTTCTCATTAGACAACTGGTTTTATCTGTAATTAGGGAGCATGTACATTGTATAAAGCAGAGTTCTAAGAAAAGCCAAGATCTCACAGAATTTGTAAGCCATGTTGACCACACAACTGTAAAGTTCACAGGAAGAAGTGCTACAATATACATTCGATTTTGTCACCGTGCTCTGTGGAACTGATCCAAGCCTCCAACTGCTAATTACTCATTAATGGTATCTTTTAATTTAGGAATACAGGCTTAGAAGGGACTTGATAAGAGGAACATACTTAATAAAACATAAGCCTATTATTAAAAGTGATCTATAATTTTCCTCATGTCTGTCTGGTTTACTCTAAAACCTTAATTTATTATAGTTTTTTAAAAATCACAGCAAAGGGCACCTGGGTGGCTCAGTTGGTTAAGCGTCTGCCTTTGGCTCAGGTCATGATCTCAGGGTCCTGGGATGGAGCTCCGCATCGGGCTCCCTGCTCTGTGGGGAGCCTGCTTCTCCCTCTCACTCTGCCCCTCCCCCATGTTCATGCTCTCTCTCTAATAAATAAATAAAATCTTAAAAAAATAAAAAAATAAAAATCACAGCAAAATATTAATATCAAATGGAAATGTACCTGAATAATAAATTGATAACAATATAAAGATTAACTTTTTAGTATCTGTGGGAAAAGAGAGATAAATTGAGTGAAATAATTATAGGAGGCAAATTTAATTTTCCTTCATATTTTCTAAGAAAGACTAAAGCTTTTTGTTTTTCTTCCAGGTACCTAATTCTATTCAGATGAGGCAGAAGTAGCAAATATTTATCCTCATATCATAAAAAGATTACAAAACTAAAAAAAGAAGCTTTGATATTTTTTTATAAATGAGTTTTCTACCTGATAAGCCTTGTGACTGATGCCATATACTAATGGATTTGCTCTCATCCGTACATAAAGATAAGTGTAACTTATCCACTTCACTGCTTCTTCCACATTAGTAACCGTTCCCAGAGCAATCTGCAAATCAAAAATATAACAAAATTAAACTAATGCATTAAAGTTGGATATAAACATTACATCAAAGACCATTTTGTCAAAAGTTAAGTTAAAATACATCACTATACTTTATTTAAAAGAAGGTAGGTATAATCACTGGACATGACACTTCTCCAATTAATTAAAAATCATTCCTGCCTCATTTAATTGAGAACAGTACATTGGAAATGCCATCTTCCAAAACTGAATTTACTCAGTATTACGGCATCTGATTATTTTTCCCTAGAGTTTAATTCTATATAGCATCGAAAGGTTAATAATTTAAAAATACTATAACAACATATAAAATCTGTGTAATAAAGAGAAAGGAATTATTAGAAAATGATATTAAAACAAAATTACAATGAAAAGTTTCCTTAAAAATACATTTCCTTAGCTACTAGCTCTATAGGTAATCATTTACTTAGTGTTCCTTAATTTAAAAATTCATGCAAGTTGTGAAACTTCATAGTTGTATAATCTTTCCTGAACATCTGGCTGAAAAAAATTAAATTTCTTAATACTTTAATCACAGGAGGAGAGATGCTTTCTACCTAAATCATTACATATTAGGAGAAAGAAAGGAAGAATAAACTCTCTCATTTTAGCACTGAATATTAAAGAAAATAAAACTTTTATGTTTGTTTTATCCTATAATTTTTAATTCTGTATAACTAATTTTGTGAAATAAATGTGGATGCTTAACTATCTTTAGTTAGTTGAAGATGAGATCTTGCAATATATAAAATATCATTATGCTGTTACATCATACTACTAGTTATTAAAAAAGAGAAATCACCAAAGTAAAAAGTGATAAGGCAGATTCTGACTTAAAATTTACACGAACTTATAAGTCAGAGAAAGACAAATACTATAGGGTCTCACTTACACATGGATTCTGAAAACGTCGAACTCATAGAAACATTAGAATAGTGGTTGTCAGGAATTGAGGGGTGGAGGAACTAGGGAGATGCGGGTCAAAGGTATAAACTTTCAGTTATAAGATGATTAAGTTGCGGGTATCTAATGTACAGCATGGTAACTATAGTTAATACTGTATTGTATACTTGAAAGTTGCTATGGGAGTAGAGCTTTAATGTTCTCATGAAAACAACAAAATGGTTATTACGTTAGGTATATAACTACAAAATATATCAAACCATCGCACTGTGAACATTAAACTTTCACAATGTCATATGTCAATTAGATTTCCATAATTACATAAATTCATAAATTTACACTAATGTACTTACAAATGACTAAGTCATCCACAATGAAGGTAAATATATACATTTCCTAAAATGTGAACTGTAAAACTTTCTACAAAATGAAGAATAACAATACTAAAATATAACTAATAAGGGAGTTGTTTCACACTCCCCAAATATTTAAAAATGAGACAGTTAAAACATTTTCTAGCTTCTTGAGGTGAAGGAAACTAGTTTAATGATAATAGCTAAAAATCTGATAGTGTCTCCCATTTGTGATTCTATTATTTGACAGCGAAAACTGCGTGGATTCTCTAATGACCTACTGGTATTTTAAAATCCTATCACACGAGCCCTAAGAGCAGAAAATTTTACAAAGGATAAAACAGTTTGCTATTATTTTCACAATCAGATGCAGTAAATTAACATTAATAAATACCTATTGCTACTAATGATAAAATAAAGGAAAGGAGGAAGGAGGTATCAGAGAGTGGATCAAGTCATTCAAGTCTTCTAAATGTTCACCAAAAGAAACAGACTAACTGACTACCCTGGAAAATGGATGTAAATTCATGATGGTACATCATATTTCTAGATTAATCTTTGAATGCCACCTAGTGACAAAGACAAGCATTTACTTGTAAATATCTGCTGTCACCTAGCGGCTACTTAGCACAGGAGCCTTTTATAATAAAAACGAGTATTTTTCAAATCTCTTTGCAATATATCCATTCATCTTAATAATCATATAGTAAGTCAGTAACTAGTCGGTATTATGTAAAGCACAATGGATATAGGAAAAATTAGAGCGTGATCCCTGGTCTCAAGAAGTTGTCTAGTAATGCTGGTGAGACACATGTAACTAAGATGACACTCATGAAACCACCATCCACAGTGCCTAGTATATAATACATATTCAAAAATGATTTTAATTATAAAAACACCTAACATGTGAAACTTATAAAAGTGCCATCAAATACACAGTGTAAGAGTTTTACGTTCTGTTAAGAAAAAAAAAATCCACCCCCAATTTGGTAATTTTAGAAGATTCAAAGTATCACATTGTATCTAATTTACCTACTTCAACTTTAGTCTTTAAGGTTACCTTAATTGCTTACTTGTATGTGCATGTTTTCTTAAACTGGTTAAAATCATATAAAAATGAAATAAATAATCATGAGTATGTGTGTGTGTGTATCCGTTAGTAAATATATGAGAAAAAAATTCATGTATGTATTCAGCTAGGATTTGCAAGCTGGCAGTAAGTATAAATAGGGCTGAGAATCAAGGGACTATCAGATAATGGTGATACAAATCGTTTACTAAATACCAGCTTGGCACAGGTGCTTATTAAATTTTCACAACAATCCAGCGAGATTGTCCCTATTTTACAAATGGGAAAATTGGGACTTTATAGGTGAAGTGAGTAGAATGAGAGCCTGTCTCAGGCAGGTGACATGTGTTGGAGAGTAACCAGAACCAGCATTGGGAAGGTTGGTCAGATTATGGAAGCCTTAAATCCAAGGACAAGGTGTTTATACTATGTCCTGCAGAGACAAGAAAAATTCCATATAGAATATGTGTACGGTTACAGAAAGATTAACATATTTTGAAGTATATACTACAGGGGGCTAACATAGAGTAGGTATCCAGTAATGTCTGCTGAAGACATTTTAATAAGCCTCAAACATGCTTCAGTGTTTCTCTCAGTGCAAAATTAAGTGGCTTTATACAGGGTTGGGACTTGTGACCTTCTGGCGTTAGCATTAGAGAATCAGACCCATTAGGTATCAATCAGCAAATTTGTCTCATAAAATGTTTGTATTAAAATTATTATTTAATATAATACTTTCTTCAGTTCTAAACTAATGGGCAGGATAGATATTCATGTTATAAAAGATAGTAGTGAAGGCAATATTCCTAATCTAACATGACCCTTATGTAGATCACTGCCACTGAATAGTTTTGCAAAGATTTGGGGAGTCTAAAGACTTAAAATTCCATTACCTTAAGAACACAGCACACATTCATTTTATAAATTAATTTCATACTTGATTTCCACAGATTACAAAATTTAATTTCATACTCAACTATGATTTAAGGGGGTTTGTTTCCTTAACAAGAAAATTTACTTTAATTGGGAGTTATTCCAAGCAGACCAAAATATGAGAAAAAAGTTTTAGCAATGGTCTGTACCTCACTATATTAGCTAAAAATTTCAAGGTATGTATTTCATCATGTGAATGCCTTTTATGGCATTAAATGGAATTATGGTTATAATTAGCTGGCATTTCTGAAAATGACTTACCTAATAAGTACTTTATGAATATGAGGTAAATCTATGGACTACAATTTATTTTTAATTTTTCAGGTCTTGACCAAATAGTTTCATTGATAATGTTTTACAGTCTGTAAAAAGACTTCCTTGAGGACAAGACACTTATCCTGTGTCTTCTACACAATAACATCACTACCTTGAGTTTACCATTTATAAAAAGTTATCAATGATAGTAATTATGTTTATGAAGACAGTATTCCTTGATATAGTTTTCTAGAAAAACTGCACAAAAGGGAGACTTTCTTTTTATTATATGTCAAAGAAATTATGGCTACCATTTTGGAAAATTAGTCCTGGTCTTAGAAGGCAAATGGTAGGTATCAGTATAGAGAAATGTATTCACCTTTAACTTACTACAGTCTATATAAGGCAACAAAAATCTATGCTATAATGAAAATACTAGATATGTAGTTAAATATACCTGAGTTTGAATATTAGTTCCAAAAATTAGTAGCTGAAGGACCTTTGGGTCAGTCACATACCTCTCCGGGGCAATTATATCTACCTTGCAGGGCATTTGGAAGGTCCTTAGTCCACTAATACTATCATTGTATAATAGACTATTCTATCAGAGATACTGTAGACCCAAGACCAAAGACCTAATTATTTAAACCATGAAATCATAGCAGGTCATGGGGAGTGAAATTGAGCTATAATAATACTTTCTTTAGAGTCAAAATTTATTTCCTAATCTTTTTTATTTTCTTGTAATTATGCTTCTAGAGACTAGCATCTTCTAACTTCCAACCAAATCTTCCAAACCTCTAATCTTCTGATCCCAGATCAAGTTTTGCCATCTTCATGAATAAAGCCTTTCCTAATAGCTTGTGACCAAAACTGTTTTCTCCTTCTACTGAATCCTTCTATAGAAATTATCACTTTCCAACATTATTACACTGTGTTTTTGTAGCTTTTGCTCCCCGTTTGGACTATTTGCTCCTTAAGAGAGGAGACTGCATAGTGAATATGCTTTGGATCCTCTAAAAAGAATTATAAATACTGAACAGAATATAAGTGAATTTTTACAGGCTCTTTAAGAAGTAGCTGATATAGGGCTTGCACACAACAAGTAATTTGATTGCAAATGTTTCTTCATTTGTCTATTTAACATTTCATTTATTTATTCATCTATTTAACATTTATATCCCATCAACTTTAAAAAATTATTTGAGTCCATTTTAAAGAAAAGAAAGGACAGAGAAACAGGAAAGTGCTGAATGCCAGGGCAATAATTAAAAATGTCTTGAAAACAGCGAAACTTCATTTGAATGTTTGACACACAGACTCTTAAATTAAGAATGTTTATCCTCTTTACCAGTTAATATGTTATCTAGACTTCCAGAGTCTGCTATTTAAATCTTAACACAAAATGCATGTACACACATGAAACAAATTATAATACTGTAGCTCAATTTAAGCAATTATAATTTGTATAATAGATTAATCAAATGACTCAACATAAAAGAGCTTTATAAACCTTATAAAAACTTTATAGAAGTATAATACAAATATAGTGGTGGTTACTGCTATTTCTGTTTCTCTAGTTTGTATAGCTTTGGTTAGATTTCTGGCCTTGAACAAAACCTCACAGTTTAAAAGTACACTCTTTCAGCAATGAATTCTTATCCGTGATCACCTGCAATCTATACTGTTCTGAATTAACCAACAATATTGCCATTCAGCCTGTTGTGCCTTATGACTGTAGAGTGGCATAAGCTGTCTTCCTAAATACTTCAGAACTGCAACCAATTCAACCTTATATTTATTTGGCCATTCTTTCAGCTGATGATTCTATTCCAGTCTTTTATTCACAGGATCTTACCTCTGCATTTAGGTTATCTGCAAGGCTTTCCAGAAACTGACTCTCAATTGGGTTTTGTTGTGTGAGCAAAGTGAGGTAATGGCTGAGCTTGTCATGAGTTGTTATGATGATTCCTTCCCCAAATCTGTCAAATTGTGGTCTTCCAGCTCGACCAAATATCTGCATGACGTCTAAAATTCCAAGGTCCACAAAGGAGCCTCTTTTTGCAGCATATATTTGTGTTCCCTAGGTGAGGAAAAGTTAATAAGAATTTACATAAACACACACAAATATAATCCTGATGAGCTGAATACTGAAATTAGGCAAATATGGCAAGATCTCAAAAGTGTACTTTAACTAATCCTTTCATCATCTGTGATAAAGTTAAATTTTCACAATATAAACTAGATTTTTTTTGGAGAAAATAATTCTGACCTTATAAGAATAGCATTAGAAGTCAATGAAACAGCCAAATCACAGTATTTTTCTAAACAAAACAATCCCCAGGTTTAAGACACACACAAACCCATGTAAGGCAAGCTATTACCTTAATAATAACAGCATGAGCAGGAAGATTGACACCCCAGGCTAATGTCGCTGTACAGACTAGAACTTTGATATGCCCATTAGAAAACAGGTTTTCAACCAAATTTCTGTCCTGCCGAAGCATTCCCGCATGATGAATACTAAAACCATCTAGAAATAATTCTCGTACTTGCTTATTTCTTGACTTCTGTACCTAGAGTAGATATCAACAAGACATAAGAGTATTACTTAGCATTTACAAGTAATTGTTATTTAGCATTTTTGTTCAATGACTTTATCAAAGAAAGCATAAAATGATTCATGAGTTTTATGCAAATGCAAGAGGAATGAAGTTAAAAGCAAGTATCTCTTTCACTCAGACTTACAACCAATCATTATTACTTGTTTCCTATCCTTCCAAAAATAGACTATTAAAAATTAAAAGCATAAAAAAAAAGAAGCATGAATCTAAATTGCTCCCAACTCATTCAGCATAAAGGCCACAGTTCTTACGATGCAAGAGTCTACAGAAATTATTCTCACCCCCTAAGCTCAAGAACCAATGCCAGCCACTAGGGTTGACTTTTCCTCTAAGTCCTTTTTCTGACAAATCCACATCCACTCCACCAAGGTCTTTACATTTTCTATACACAACCTACCTCCTGGAAGACTATTCTCCCCTCTTACTGGGATGCCCATGATTCCCCAGCGCATGCACTCTTCCTCATTGCAACTACCCAATAAAACCAACTGTGTTCATCTAGAGGTGTATTTTTGGTGATTTCTGACTGGCACTGATCATCTGTCTTAGTTCCCCAACTTTATAATGTCCTGAATTTACTAACTTTACTTCTGGTGTCTGTTCTTTGACCTGGCCTGAGCTCAGATGTGGGATTTGATCCACTTATCTGCAATCCATATAAGTGCTACAGCAGAGTATCTTAAAAAAATTCACTAAGATTCACTACAATAGAGAAAATTTCTCTGTAAAATTAAAGTTTTAGATTAACATAATGAAGTATTTAGGTGGTCAAAGCTCCTATTTGGGGCACCTGGGTGGCTCAGCCGGTTAAGCAACTGACTCTTGATTTCAGCTCAGGTTGAGATCTAATGGTTGTGGGATCCATCGAGCTCCACAGTGGGCTCTGTGCTCATCAGGGAGCCTGCTTGAGATTCTCTCTCCTCTCCCTGGGCCCTTCCCCCTCCCCTCATGTGCGCACTCTCTCTCTCTCTAAAATAAATAAATAAATAAATCTTTATAAAGTCTATTAAAAAAAGCTCCTGTTTGGGCATCATGTCCTGTGTTTGCCTGTTATTGCTCTAAAAATTTCATTATCAACATTCAATAGTTTCTTCTGAAAGAGTTTCCATAGTTTTTTGTAAGGGGCACTACACTGGCACTGAGTGGGATTCAGGGGTTGGGGGTAGAACAGACTGTATCACACTGACTATCCCTAAAGTCACTTAAAATTTTAAACTTCTGAGTTAATAATAATTAACTAAGGAAATGATCTAAGAAAACAGCTCTTCATGAAATCGGCATATATAAAACCAAAATACTTTAACAAACTACTCCATCTAGTGGCCATCCAAGTAAATAACAACTTACACATTTTAAGTCTTTTAGAGTCCCTAACAAAATACACATAAACCAAAAAGGCTTTCTTTTACAAGTTTCATGGGTAGTATATTCCTGTTTTATTTTTGTGCAGCGTGATCAGCCTGTTAGAAATTATTTCATGCATAGACCTTATGATTAACCACACTTGGGTCATATTGCCTAAACTTTCATCTTTTTAGACAAGAATTGTTATCTATCTTCTAAAAGTAGCTCTCATGAATATGGGATGACTTGGGATAAGGTTCATTGTGGAGTATTTGCTAGGATATAACAGAGTTCCTTCATGGGCCAAGGATAGGGAGAGGAGAAACATTTCACCTACTCAGTTTCTTCTCTAATATTCATGAATAGATACTACAGCTAAGAATAAAACAAAGTATTGCTTGGAAGATATACTCTGTACAAATTATACTGCTTGGATTGCTGCTTGTTTCAGGTGAATCTGCTGTCTATGGACCCCTGCAGTGGAATGTCCTGATGTGCTTGTTACTCCTTAGTCAAGCTCCATGTGGGGAAGGACTTGGTTTGTGGCACCAATGGCACAATATGAAGCTGAATGCAGAAAATATTTAACTGGGGAAGAATAGTCCTCCTATAATGTAGCAGGTGGATATTCCAGTATCCAGTACTGACATAGTACTCCCACTCTGACCAAGTGAGTTCAACCAGCTTCAAGGCAACCATCTGGGTAATCCCTCTGGTCTATGTAAGGAATATAGAGGCACCAGGGGTCATTTCTCTTTTGTCTCTGTTCTTGTCAATATCCTGTGCATTGCTTTTTAATTGGTTCAGTAGAGACCTGAAGTGAACAATCCTAAAATAAGTCTGGGTTGCTCATTCCTAACTTTCTTTGAATCTGAGTCTGGCACTTGTGGTCTGGGCTAGCTCATAGTACAAATAAACTAGAATCCTTAGGAATCAGGCCCAGAGATATGCACTTTTATTTTTTTTTATTTATAGAGATATATGCACTTTTAAAAATCTTCTTTAAAAATAACACAGAAAAGTTTTATTTTTTTCCATTTTTGGTGTATGGTTCTATGAATTTTTATGTTCAATTTGTGTAAGAACCATAATCAGGATACAAAACAGTTCCTTTACCCTAAAAAATTCCCTGTGTTATTCCTTTATAGTTAAACCGTCCCCACCCACAACCCCTGGCAATCAATGATCTGTTCTCCATCCTTATAGTTTCATGACTTCAAGAATGTAATAGGAATTGAATAAAACAGTATATAAGCCTTTGAGGCTAGTTTCTTTTATCAGTTTGATGCCTTTGAGAGTCACCCAAGTTGTACTGATAGTTTATTCCTTTTTATTGCTGAGTAGAATTCTATGGTATGGATGGATATTTTGTTAATTGAATCACCCACTGAAGGATGTTTGAGTTGTTTCCACTTTGGGCAACTATGACTCGAGCCTCTATGGATATCCATGTGAAGTTTCTCTCTCTCTCTTTCTCTGTGTGTGTGTGTGTGTGTGTGTGTGTGTGTGTGCAAGAGAATATATTTTAATTTCTCTAAAGTAGATACCAGGAATGTGATTGCTGGGTCATATGGTAAATACATTTTTAACTTTATGAAAACTGCAAGACCATTTTCAGAGTGGCTGTACCATATGCATTTTCATCACCAATATGCCAGAACTCCATCCATGCTTCTCTACACTTGAGACTGACATTTTTTATTTTAGTCATTGTAAGAGGTATGTAGTGGTATCCCATGTGGTTTTAATCTGCATTTTCCTAATGACTAATGATGTGAAACATGTTTTCATGTTCTTAGATATACATTTCTAATCAGCTCCTCAAATTATTCTGATGTACACAAGAGTTTAAGGACCATAGTTCCTTATAGGAAGATACCTGGAGTAATTATTTTTATCCATCTATGTACAAGACAGCTGTATAATTTGACCATATGATTCTATTTAGTGCTACACAACTTTGCATTCATTATTGCGCTAAATTATTTACACTCCTAAGAAAAGTATCTTCTAACAAATTTATAAAACATGACAGTGACAAAAAAAAAAGGCCCTGTAAAGGGCCAAAGACAGGGTAATTTTAATAAGAAGCAGCTGTTTATCATGTACTAGATCCTAGAAATACAAGAAACTGAAGACAAAATGTGTGCTTTGAGTAATCTGTTGAATGGAAAGAAAGACCCATGCACAAGTGACTTCTATAAAATATGTTTCTAATAGAGGTAAATGGACAAAGCTGAAATGAGGGGAGGAATGGCATTGTGGCTTGTGTTTGTCCCACTAGCACCTGGCAGAGTACTTTCTGCATAGCTAGTACTTACTGCCCATTTCTGGAATGAATAAATCAATGATCTGCTAGTCTCATCAAAGAAGTCTTTACAGAAAATGTGAAATGCGGGTCTTGAAGGACAAGTGATATACTGTTAAGTGGGGGACAGTAGGCAGCAGGATAAACAAGCATAAAGGCCGGAACTAGCAAAGAATACAGTGTGTCTGGGCATTATGTTGAGAAGGTATTGGGTGAATGCAAGGAAATGATGCTGGAAAGGAGGATTAGGGGCTGGAAAGGAGGGTTAGGTCAGGCTTTAGATGGTCCCAAGCACAGGTGGAAAGAAGCCAAGGAAAGTTCTTAAGCAGTATCAGATTTGTTGTTTAGAGGGGTACCTTCACCGGAGGCTGGATGAGCAGCTATGGGGCAATCAACAGTCCCAGGGAGGAGACGGAGGCAGGGAACAGAGAGAGACCACAGAAAATCAAGGTGAGAGTAGGCTATACCGTAAGGAAGCCTGGGTGACTGCCTGGGAAGGGAGGGAGGAAGGGAAGGAAAGAGTGAGGGCTGTTTCTAGTCTACCCATGCATGCCATGATGCACTACATATGTGACAGGGAAAAGATGGGGACAGCCAATGCTTGTGCCTTGGCAGGTGAGAAGAAGATTCAGTTTGGGACACGAGTTCGAGGACACCCATTATAAAGATTTTGGCTTTTATTGTGAATAAAGTAGAAAACCACTGCAGGTTTCTGAGCAGAAGAGAGATGGGGGAGACCAGTTAGGTTTATTACTCTAGCACAGCATTCCAAGAGATGTATGACAGTAAGTTGAACCAGGTGTAAAACACCTGAACAAAATAATTAATAACTCTAAGACATACCTGCAACTTTATATATGTATCTTTCTTATCTTGACTTTCTTAAACAACGAAGGAAAAATAACTAAAATTGCGTAAGTCTAAAAACTAATAGAAACATCACACATCAAACTTACAGGACAGAGTAAACGTATGCTCTCAGAAAATATCATACCTGAAATATTTCACTAAATAAGAATATAAATAATTAACAGCTAACTCGAGTTGTTTTATTTTGTTTTTTCGTTATTTATTTTTATTATGCTGTTAGCCAACATATAGTACATCATTAGTTTTTGAGGTAGTGTTCAACACTTCATTAGTTGTGTATAACACCCAGTGCTCATCACAACACCTGCCCTCTTTAATACCCATCACCTTCCATACCCCATAATGAAAGTATAACAAAACCAAAGAAAGACAGAGTATATACCCTAATAAAGTTAAAATAGAATCTGATGATTTAAAATCTGTGAAATGGATAAGTAAACACAAAAACTCTTATTTTAAAAGAAAAATTAAACAAAAATCACCAATGGCTATTGCTGGCAAGAAAAGGAGTTGGCAAACTATGTGCCAACTGTTTTGTACTTAAAGTTTTATTGGAACATAGCCATATTAATTTGTTTACATATTGTCTGGCTGCTTTTGAGCTACAGTTGAGTAATTGTGACAGACACCGTATGTCCACAGGCTTAAAATATTTACTGTCTAGCCTTTAAGTAAAAGGAGATAGATAGTTGTACACAAGCTCAGCAGCACAGGCACAAAGACTCAAAATTAGTAATGTAAAAAAAAGAAAATGTTCAGAAATATATCACAGTTTAAAATAATCAGAAAAGAGTACTTTATAAAATTCAATATATACCATTTAAAAAGCTGGGATGGATGGTTTTTATAGAAAATATGTTATAACATTTATCCTAGAAGTGTTGAAAGCTGTAAAATAATAAAAGCAATGGAAGAAAATTTAAAAGCTATCTAACATCTGGGCTTTCAAACTTTTAAAGAAAAATTAATTCTAATACTATTATAGGCCCTAGAGCACAGAAATAGAAGGAAAGCCTCAAAATTAATCTTACAGAAGCAGTGAAATAGCACTGATATTAAAACCTGATAAAGAAGCAGAAAACAGAATTCACCAATGCATTAAAATAATACACAACTAAGTACAATTTAACCTCAGAATTCAAGGGCATTATACTTATATGACTATATTCAAGAAATGAAATGACATGCTTTGATTCTGAGATGGGAAAACTTGACTTGGTAAAAAATGTCAGTTCTCACTTAAAGCACTAACTCAACTAAAACATGAAAATGATTTCTTGGAGGTTATACTCAAGTTCACCCTGAAAAGTAAACCTGTATATTTATTCAAGAAAAATTCTAAAATTGAAGAATAATCAGGTATTAAAAATATTATAGTAACAGAATAAGAAAACAGTTTGATACCAGAGAGGAAATAGTTAAGATCAGTGAAAAGAAAAGAAAGTCCAAAAATTGATTCAGGCAAATATGAGAATCTGTGTTATATCAAAATTTAAAATCAACAGAACAGGGAATATTCAGAAAAAGATGATGGGTCCATTACTATATGGAAGAAATTCCAGATAGATCAAAGATTTAATAATAAAAATGAAATTAAATTTAAAAAGGGCTGGAGGAAATTATGGATAAAATAGGTATGGCCTTTATAAGCAAGACAAAGTCCAAAGACTGACTATAAATAAGTTGATAAAAAACTTCTACAAGGTAAAAATATTTGTAAACAAATAAAACCCAAAGGTTAAGTAAGAAAAAAATGTCTATAACACATATGACACAAATTGCACACATGTAATTTAATATACAATGGACCACAAATATGAAAAAGCAAATTACAAAAAAAGATTTCAAGTGGCCAATATGGAGATGCTCAGCTTTACTCAAAATTAAAGAAATGTCAGTCAAAATAATAATGAAGTACCATTTTTTTTTACATTGCAGATAAGCAACTTTTTCTTTTTTTAAAAAATTATGTTATGTTAATCACCATACATGACATCATTAGTTTTTGATTTAGTGTTCCATGATTCATTGTTTGCGAGTACCATTTTTTTAAACTTAAAAACTTGGACACTGCTCAGCATAAAGTCATGTGGGAGGAAGTTACTGTTCAAGGAAATGTAAATTGGAACAATCTCCCTAATGGGCGATTTGAGAACATTCACCAAAATTTTTAAATGCATGCACCATGTTGATATGTAAATTTCACTGCTAGGGATTTTCCCAATGGACATCACTGCGACTGCCAAGAGTATGAGCAAGAATGTTTACTACAGCACTGTTTACAATAAAAAATAATTGGAAACAACGAAAGTGTCCATCAAGACAGGACTGGGTAAATGAATTAAGATAGTGTGCACATTATGGCATACTATGAGGTTGTTATAAGAATGAATTAGATCTTTCTGTGCTGATTTGAAAACATCTCCACCATGTATTATTACAAGAGATATGAAAGTGTATATAACATGATCAAATCTGTTTATACTAAAACATGCATGCAAATACACACAATGGGTAGTTGTGTACTATCTTTCCTTAAAATAAAAAGCTTTTAAACAGGAATTTCTTTTAGAGAAATGAATGGAGAAGAGATGGTTAAGACCATGAGTTATGGAGCTAAACTTGTTTATTACAAGGAGACTGCTGCTTTCTGAAGTATCGAAACAATCACTGCTTTTCCATCTGGTTTCCCAGGGCGAGCACTACCTGGAGTCCAGGCTTTGCTATCCTCTGAATAGCTGCAGAGATATAATTCATCTTGTTCACATTCTCTGAATGGAGCATTGGATTTGCCAAAGAAGATATTCAAGATCTAATACTATATTAACTGGATAAGTGTTTCTACACATGGAAATATAGCACAAAAGAACACGAGCTGTGAAAAGGTAAAGGAAGTCAGGTGCATAGTTTAAGATTGTTTAAGCTTGGTTTCCTCTCACTTTATATTTCCACTTTTCACAAGTGATCTTCCCATAAAGGGCTTTATAGTCAGAAATTAGAATGGAATAGACAACTACTAAGATAGTCTGTTAGCACACAGAGGGTACTATATTCTCTTCCCTCAGTGAAAACACACAGGGCTTTCTTCCATGACCGTACCCATCTTTTTCTTACCCATGAGATGGAAAAATCAGTGTGAGTACTTTTAAAAATGAGTAAGGTTAAGATGTAACCACTTCCCAAAGTTGACATCCAAACTAACACAAATACAGGAATTAAAATATAATTAAAAAAAAACACTAACAAGCGATTGAAGTTATTAAAGGAAAACACATTTGTTTTTCCAATAAGACCAAATTTATACAGAAGCAACACAAGAACTTCAGGTTAGATGCAAGCCCTCGATGAAAAAGCATGACAAAAATTGCACAACTAATTTACAGTGACCCTTGTAAGCCTTCTGAGGTAATTTATCTTGATAAGATATGCTTTAATATAGATAATATCAAAACCATTAGGAAGGAATAACTTAACTGCCATTATAAAAACTAAATTTTGACCAGGAGGCAAATATCTTCCTCCAAATGATGCCATTCTTTCTCACGATCATTAGAGAGTATGCATTATTAATGTTATAAAAAAATACTGTAAAATCTTCATCTTTGGTAAGTGCAATTTTTATCATTCAATGTTAATAAGATAATCAGCATGAGAAAGTGGACCTTCTTACTTAGGAACATAAACCAATACCTAGCTTCTATTTTGACAAAGGAGTTTAGAAATCTAAGGAATAGAATATGCAATTTTCCCTCACCTTTCTCTTTCAAAACTCTTACTCCATTTTAAACGTTATTCTTTGAGACATCTAAAATTGTTCTCTGACACCTATAGCAAGGCATGTAATACTCTGTCCTCCATGAGGCTGTCAGAAAGAAATCCATCATCCCTCCCATCCCTGTTCTCAGGATAAGGTTCATCTAGTCATCTGTTCACGAGATCAATTAACCAAAACTATGATCAGAATTTCTGAGGATCATGTTAAAAATTTTAGGGCCTTAGTTTCAGATTCTGATTCTGATACCTGGCATAGGAACAGGTAATGGGAAACCAAATGTCTATTATACTAGGTCCCCGTGATTCTTTGTATTTCTTTGCTCTTGACTCAATTCCTTACCTTCTCTATTACTTCTCCACCTCAGGGTATGGAATTCTTTGATCTACTCTCTGGAACTGCCACACAATGATCAGCAAACTATATCAACCTCTTCTATCACTTTGCCTTAACTGAAACTTGACTCTCCTTGTATGGATCCTGTTTCCCATCCATTCCTTCTCAAGTGGCGAAAGAGGGTATCTCTCTTCCTCATCACCATTTCCGGTCAATTATGTACTCACTTTCTTTAAAAACTCCTCTCTTTTAAGGTTCAGTCCATCTATGTGACCTGTCATTTAACCTTATCCAATGAAGATGTGACACCTATGGCTCCCCATCTGTCTCACCATCCCAATTCCTGTCATCATCCTAGGTGACAGTATTTTTCATGTGGACATCTAAAACACTCACTCTTTAATTCCTTGATGCCCTCATTTCCACTTCAGCCATATCAACTATTATTTCTAGGCTTTGTCATCAACTCACAACTGTACCACTTCCAAAATCACTAGTACAGACATCTCAATTTCTGATCAAAGCTTCCTATATTTCAAGCTGGTCCAAACAATTTTTCTAAGTCCATTCTTTATCATCAATGATACTTTGCCTTTACTTTCTTTCTATTGATCAGCAGCACCTGCTTCTACTCCTCTGCCCAGTCCTTCCTCTTGCTCTTTCTCCAGCTTAGAGAGCAAAGCCCATTGTTTTTAAGGTAAAATATCAAATCTGTAACATGATACATAAAAATCCTCATGATCTGGCCTTTGCCTATAACATTAGACGCATCTTATGCTATAAGCATGCCATCTGCCACTCCCCATCATTTTTTATGTCTTAGTTATCTTTTAAAAGATTTATTTATTTATTTGAGAGAGAGAGCATGTGCAAGTAGGAGTAGGGGCAGAGGGAGAGAGAATCTTAAGCAGACTCCCTGCTGATCACAGAGCCTGATTTCATGACCCTGAGATCATGACCTGAGCTGAAATCAAGAGTTGGATGCTTAACCAAATGAGCCATCCAGGTGCCCCTATGTTTTAGTCATTTTGACTTTTATCCACTTCCTTCAATGTGCTATTGCTTTTCTGGTGTCAGAGCCTTTAGCTAGAACATTCTTCTGCTGTTCTTTGCTTTGTGACCTCCTAACCTTCAAATTTCAGCTTCAATTTCACTTTCTCTAACACTGTCAGGTCCCCTAATTTTATTTTCCCTTAGCAGCTTCGTCCCTCTTTATTATTTATTACAAATGTAATTAAAATATTTAATTAGTTGACTAATCATTCTGTCCTTCCAGAACATAAGCTCCGTAAGAGTAAAGGGGCAGGCACTTTTTCTTCCTCAGTGTATTTCCATTCTCAATTAAAGCAAAGAGTATTAATCAGCACCCAACTCCCAGCTCCTTCTATGAGCCTTCCAATATTATAGAGGCCAGAAAGTAAAAACTGTGTTTCCAAGATTTCTTGGAGGCAGGGTACTGGATGCAAAGATCAATTTTGCTAATGAGATGCACTTGTGCAAGATCTGGATGGTGGAAGTTAAGAGGAAACTATCTTCCTGCTATTGTCTTTGTAAACAAGATCTTGGAGACATGAAGATTGAAAATTATAACAGATGTACCATACATTCAAAAATTTAGTTTTCTGATGTGTTCGTGAGTGTTGAAAAGACATGTATAGTAGCAGCTATGGTTTCTCAACTACTGGATCACCATCACAGTAGTAGCTAGGTCTTAAATTCAACAGTTCCAGCGCTGGCCCCTAACTTCTACTTCTCCAATCTTACCAACATTAGTACGTACCTCATTTCTTGTACAAGATTTTTTTCTATTTAAAATGTACCTAGAGTGCCTTTATTTCCTTTACTGTATCCTGACTGATACAATATGTGTCTTCTTCAACCCACTCTAAAGAGGCTGACAGCAGAGTTTCCTTAGCTTGTTATCTATTGATCTACCACGGTGACTGGTAACTAGCTTACATTCAGTAAATAGTCACTGAGTGACCATCACTAAAACCGGTTTGAGGCTTATGGGTATATAATCAATTCACAATGACACAGACTAATCTAATTCCCCATAACCAATTTTCTTATGTCATTCTGGCTGTGCTAATTATTCACTTTAACTTAGGAGAAAGGAAGTACCAGGTGCTCTGTCCATGTCATATCCCTTGAAAGGTGGTTGTGGTTTCCACATAGGTTACCCAGATATTACTACAACCTAATTATATAGAAATAATTTAGCATTCCAGAGAGAGTACCTTAATTAGCAAAAGAGAAATCTCATCTAAAATTGCATTCTTTATATCCATTATATCCATTTGGCCATAAAAGCTGAAATAACATTAAAACATTAAAAAAAAATCACTGTGAAATGTGATTTTGATCTTTACATTTTATCAGTATAAATCTCTGTATCTCTAGGGATTTAATAACCTAACTTATTTAATCTATATGTCTTTAGAGTGCTTCCCCTTCTAAAGTATTTCATATGAGTGAACGACAGTATTCCAATTAACAGTTTCCAGAACAGCATGGTTCCTTAACAAGATATATACATTTGTTGTAAAAATTTTACTCTATGCTTCTAAACATATCTTTAAGCCAAGAACAAAAATTGCTGCAATCAAAATTTACTTAAAGGTAATAATGAAAGAAATAAGATTCCAATGTCACTTCCTATGTCTCTTAAAAAGAGTCTCCTTTATTCAGAGTCAGCCATACATTTAGACTCTACTGAAATGAACACCTGGCCCAAGGGATTGCCTCCTGTGTGGAGGAAAATGAGTCCTACTTTTCAGCACCTGAATTCTGGTCATATAACTTGTCTCTTCCACAGTCTTCAATAGCTCCTCACAGTATATAAAGTCTAAGTGCTTAAGCATGTGATTTAAGGTCCTCCACATTGTGACCAAAATCTATATACCAAGCCCTTCATGCATCATACATTCCAGTGAAAAGGGAACACTCTCGTCCAAATATATCCTGTGGTCCTTTGCTCATGTTCCCTTTCTTTTTTCCTTGGAATGCCCTTTACCTTTATTGCTGCATATTGAGATACAAGATCACTGGTTTGAATTAATCTACTTCTCTTTTGTGAAGTGTTTGTTCTTCTCTTATGTTATTTACCATATTTTGCTTTCCTTATGTATGTATTTCAAAATCCTCTGCGAAATTGTCTGTGTCTTAAAGGTAGAGAAACTCCACCTTGTTTTGCTACTTATTTTCTGTGGCACAAGAAATTTGATCAATTGAATTAAAATTGACAGTTAATTTAGAACTGGATGTCTTATTATACGCTCTAAAATAATTGTTCTCAATAGGTATATAATATTTAATTGAATTGCTGTTCATACTTTAAAATTCCCCTACAGTTGGATATTTATGCTGTATTTATTCCCATTACAATGTGTTGGAATAAAACTCTTGGTATATATTACTTTTCTTTTTCATCTGTCCTTGGAAAGAGTCCCAGGTTTAGAATTTCATGGCCAAAGGATCTGGAAGAAAGTGTGGCTCTTAACATATATTATAAAAAAAAATTATTTTTAAAGGACTGAACCATTCATTGCCACAGGAAACCTAGGAATGTGCCAAATCCTCAATCAGCTTTAGAAATGGACTGAATTTTCATTTTTAGTTTTTAAAGATTTATTAGGTCTAAGAGTATACGGTCTGTTAATTTGCACAATTTTAACCAATAATTTTTTATTCCAGTTTACCTATTTTTTTCTTCTTCTTTGTTCATTTACTTACTGAAAACTTCATATTTTAGTTATTAAATTTAATAAGTACACAAAGATGTAGATACACATATAAAAATGTGGATACTAATACATATAAAGATGTAGTTACTAATATTTCCCCCAACTTGTTACCATCTTTTATAATTCAATGTATTGTTTTTTGTTGTCAAAAGCTTCAAATTTAAATGTCATTACATCTGTCATTCTTTAAAGTTGTCATCTTCTTTCCCTTTGAAGTATATATGTAACCATTTATAGAGTTTCTACTATATATCAGGCAAGATATGTTACCTTACTTATTACAAAAATCTTAAGATATAGGTATCATCGCCACTTTGTTTATGATGAAACTGTGGCTCAAGGAAATTAAAAGAGGCTATGTTACCATGCCCTGAGTCCAGATTAGTATCCAGGTTTGCCGGGGTCCAAAGCCTTTATTCTACAAGGGGCTACTTCCCTTTGAAAACAGAAAAGCCATGCTTCCAAAAATCCAGTTAAACACTCAGTTCTATTTTGTATTAATTTTATTTGGTTTTATTTAAAATATTAATACACTTTTCACATTCTTTCTATGTGGTTACAACAATTCTACAAGAGTAGAATTACTATATTAACCTCCAAAAAGAAAGGAGGTTGATATAGCTAAGGAAAGGATAAACTCTGAGAAAACATTTTACATATATTTAGAATAAAAAATAAAAGAAAGGGGGCTATTGGGCACCTACTACTGTCTTTAGCTAAAAGATACCATCTATACCAGGAAGAGAAAATTCTAATTTTATTTGGTTATACTGACTGTAAAACTGCTAGAGCAGAAATAAATAAAGCTACTAATATTCAGTATCAGATAACTTATATCAAAGTCAAATTCCTTTAATTTAGACAAAGGCTAAAGCTGACCTATGAAAAAAAACAAGGAAATAGTTGGTAGATCTAGATAATAATAAAAACATCAAAAAATGATTCTTTAAGGTACCTTGAGGGAACACATTATTATTGGATTTTTCATAGAGTTCTGTTTTAATAGATATTTCTTCATGAGACTTATTGCATGATAGACCATTTCTACGTATAAGAAAAAATTTGGTATCACTAATTATAAGAAAATCAAACCACATAAATCAGAGAAATACTGTACAGGAGTGAATGGGAATACCCATCCCAGTACTAGGCTATTTAAAGCCTGTTAAAAACTTGTCCCTAAAGGAAAGAATTTATTTGACTAAGATTCCAAGTGAAACAGAATCTGAAAATTCTAATTGAAATATTCATTCAACTTGAAATTAAATCATAATTGAAACTAATGGCTTAATAATGAAAATATATCTGCATCTCTAATGATATACTTCTATAAATGTAAGCTGCTACTACCAATCCTTTAAGGTATGCTCTATCTTACAGAAAACAGTGGTTTCTTAAGAAAATATCTTTGTGTGGGAGAGCAAAAAATATGCAGGGTAAATTAGGGAAAGTTATTGATATTGTTCACCATCCTTTCACCATTTTAAAATTTAGTTATTAATATGTATTTTCTAAAAGTAGACTTCTATAACATATGATTTATCATTGTTCATTTTCCAAAATAATTTCATATATTATTCATAGTTAACCACTAGGTGTTATTTACCCTATTATTATTCCATCTGACAAAACAGAAAATAAGTTTCAGAAATATTTAGGTGTTTAAGGTGACAGGGCTTCTAGAGGTGAAGTCATAACCAGAGATTTCTGTTAATGTGCCCTCTTGCTTTGGGCCTCCTTTGGAATTCCTGAGATACTCCCTTCCCCAGAGAGAACTGCAAGCTCCATCTCTATAGTTGAAGCTACTCCTGGGGTACTTCATTTTCCTTTTCCCTATTTTCATATTTCAGTAGACAATTTGGAAATATAGTTGGTTTTTCATATGGGGATAAATTTTGTATTAAAAAATGGGAATGATATGAAGAGTCCTAAAATATGCTGTCACTCACTGGGAAGAAAAGTATTTTCTTTTTGGCTGTGGCTAAGGCACAGAAATAGCCTTATCTCTCTCTCCCTGTCTCTCTCTCTCTCTCTCTCTCACACACACACACACACACACACACACACACACAGAGAAAGAAAAGGAGAATTTCCTCAATGGAGTTTTTACTTATTATTTACACAAATAAAGAGTGTTAATAAAACTGTGAAGAAATGCTTTTAAAAACCTTAAGAACCATAACTGGTGAGTCAGGAATTGAGATGGTCACATTACACACTTAGGGGTAGGTAAAGTGCTAGTGTGGCACCGTAGGGATTTAGCTGTATTTCCATTAACAGGAGTCATGAGGCTAAATTTCTATGTACTACCATAGCAAATTTACCTTCTAATTTTATTTTAATGTTTTGAGTACTTAACTTCTCATTTTTCAAAAACATGGGAAGGAATATCTCCTACCATCATGATAATAGCTCCTGAGAACTGCTAGAATGTTAATACCATTCAAGTTCAAAAGGAACTTAAAGAAATAAGCATACAGCTAGCACTAGAAGAACAATCTAAAATTTTGGAGCTTCAATAAAGCATTCAGAAAGATTACTTTATCTTTTGGTACAAAATCATATCCAGCATTGAGGGGACAAATTTTTTGAATCTCTCTTTAGCAGAAATGAGGGATACAGTTAGGCTGAAGAAATGTTCTTCCATTTTATTAGAAACAAAAAACAAAAAAGAAACAAAAAAACTCAAAGCCCTAAAAGCTTTAGAAAGTCCAGATCAGATCTGGTTTTGAACATTTAGAATAGAGTGTGGTAAAAAGGGCAGGCTTTGGAGCCAGACTGATTCAAATCACGGCTCTACTACTTGTTACACGGCCTTCTCTGAGAAAATTATTCTCTCAGTTTCAGTTTCCTTATCTATAAAATAGGGATAAGAATCTCTACGGGACAGAATAGTGGTGTAGATCAAATGAGAAAATTAAAGTGAGGCCATCTCATAATGTTTGTCTCAGAGGAACAAAGGCGAAAGAAAGTAATTTGGGGGTACCTACTATCAGCCAAATATTATATGAAAGGCTGGGAATATAACAGTGCACAGGACAATGTTACTTGAAAACATGTACTTATTAATAAATGTTTGTGAATGTCATTCTTCTTTAAAAAAAATCCAATAACAGTAGGAAGACTGGATAAAAACCAAATATAATAAAAATATTTTTAAAAAGGTATAATAAAAATGATTTGGAAAACAAACCGAAGGTTCTAGAGGGGAGGGGGGTGGGGGGATGGGT
>NW_027397068.1:21231013-21270835 GCF_003265705.2 Callorhinus ursinus
ACAAACTGAGGGTTCTAGAGGGGAGGGGGGTGGGGGGATGGGTTAGCCTGGTGATGGGTATTAAAGAGGGCATGTTCTGCATGGAGCACTGCGTATTATACACAAACAATGAATCATGGAACACTACATCAAAAACTAATGATGTAATGTATGGTGATTAACATAACAATAAAAAATTAAAAAAAAATGACTCAGGATTTTCAAGTCTACTTAACGGTATTAAAACTTTCCACTTCTCCAGATCTCTCTCTCTCACTCTTTTCTTTTTTTACCATAGTGATCTGTGACTCTGGTGACAATGCCTTAAATAAACATTATTTGAAAATGCCTCTATATTAATTATTTCTATATGCTCTATTTCATGCTATATTTGAATTACTTACACATATACCATATCAAGGGGTAATAACAGTACAAATCTATATCAAAGGTTCTGTGAGGACTGAATGAGTTATGTATAAAGCAATGAAAACAATGCCAGGCACCAGTAAACCCCTGATAAATGTTAAACACTATTATTATAGAAATTAAATAATAAACCTGCATCATTTGGAATGAGCAATAGCTTTCAGAATTGAGAGGTATGAAGTAACCAGAAATCCACAAGGTGGCTCTCAAAGCTTGGCTTTGAAACACAATAGAGTTGCTTCATATTTCCAAAGAAATGAAAGAAGACTTATGAATGCCAACCTGACTTTTAAGACACTCATAAATTCATAATTAATAAATAACTGGAAGACTACAAAGCTGTTTAATAAGTGTTATGTAATAGAAATTATATAAAGTGGAGAAAAATGAAGAAGATGAACAAATTTTATAGTTCTAAGTTGAAAGAATCTGATGTTCAAAACAACTGACATCACATTTATCATATTCAGAATCTAAAATGTCAATATAAAATGGTGAAATTCATAGTGGAGTCGTAACAATTAAATACATTTTACCAAGATGAGAAATGTGAAAGCATAGAGCACGACGTCTGGCAGCTAGCAGCTGTTCAGTAAACATCAGTTAAATCTTAGGCATATAAAATACTTTGAAGTTACTATCATTTTATGCCCACTAACTTTTTCATTTGAAAATTTATTTTCATTGCTTTAAATCAGGGCAAACATTTTCTGTAAAGAGCTATATAGTATTTTAGGCTTACTAGTGGGCCACATAGTCCTTGTAGTAACTGTTCATTCTTCCCTCATGGTGCAAAAGGAAAAAAAGCAGCTATTGACAAAGGAGTCTGGCTATTTTCTAATAAAACCTTAATTTCAGAAACAGGTGGCCACCTTTGGCCTTCAGGATATAGTCTATCTATTCTTGATCTAAATCATTATCTCACATAATTAAATAAAACCTTTTGTAAATCTTAGGATACTATCAATACTCAAATTACTTGGGGAAGTACTTCTCAAACTGTAATGTGTAGTAAAGCACCTAGGGATTGAGGCGAAATGCAGATTATGATTTGGTAAATCTGGTATGGGGCCTGCGGTTCTGCATTTCTAAAGGGGACCCAGGCTTTTAAGGTCCTGAGCATACGTTGAGTAGCAAGGTTATCAAACTCCCAGGTCTCAAACTTTCGCTTTCTTTTTTTTTTTTAAAGGTCTTATTTTTAAGTAATCACTACACCCAAAGTTACAACCCCAAGATCAAGAGTCACATGCTCCACTGACGGAGCCAGCCAGGCGCCCCTAAACTTTCACATTCTTGAAAACTTTTATTTTATGCAGCTTTCATCTGTCCACATTAACCTTAGAAATTAAAACTGAGAAATTAAAAAATATTAACCTATCAGTTTTTTTAAGAGACTTTAATAACCCTAATTAGATGTTAACATAGTTTATGGAACTTAACTGTATTTTATATTTTAACTATATTTTATTTTATTTTTTTAAAGATTTTATTTATTTATTTGAGAGAGAGAATGAGATAGAGAGAGAGCACGAGAGGGGAGACAGTCAGAGGGGGAAGCAGACTCCCCGCTGAGCAGGGAGCCCGATGTGGGACTCGATCCCAGGACTCCAGGATCATGACCTGAGCCGAAGGCAGTCGCTTAACCAACTGAGCCACCCAGGCGCCCTTAACTATATTTTAAAGAGTAGGACTAAATACAATTCTAACTGTATGGACAGACGTGATAATTGAATACCTCAGGCATTGGAATCCTTTGGAAGATCATTAAATTAAAAAAATAAAGATTATAACATGATAAATATGTAAAATTAATTCCTTGGAAACTGGAGACCATACATCTGTCATATATAAAATATCTGTATTATCTGGCACATTATATGCTTTAGTTCTTATATCCTGCCATTCTTTGTTCCCCACCTGTTTTTCTGCATGTCCATATTCAGGTCCTTGTGTAGGTAAAAAGCAGGAAATCTGACCACTATTTTTTGCTCTTTCTATTAGAGACATAGCTGTTCTTACAGTGGCATTTCGAGCATGTACAAACACCATCACCTGAAAAAAAGAAAAACAGTTTATTTAATACTAAAAGTCATTAAAAGATAGCTTAATACTAGTCTGAAAAAAATCACCATATGTATACAACTATTAATTTTCCAAAATACAACCCCCAGTTTATGAATTCCCCAACATTTCCTTATTTTAGAACAAAGTGTATATAGGATAAAGACAAGTTAAATAAAATCCAACAACAAGGCTTTATATACTATTAACCTATAAATTGGCGGAAGTCAGAAATGAAATTAATGGATTATATAAAATGTTGAGTTAAATTTGTGCTTTTCTCTTTTGAAGATATGATTCACGAGTGTAATCATATATTTCGGGGACAGAGTATAAAAATATATGAGAGCCTTATTTCTCCACCATCAGTGAAATTTCCACTATCATAAAGATGTTTAAAGAAATTGAAAACAATAAAAACACTCTTCTTTGGACAAAATCACATCTAAGAACAACCATTTAAAATAGAATTTCGGGAACTGCTGGAGATGAAAATGCTTCTAGAGAGGCTTTTGGAATTTTGTTTTGTTTTGTTTTGTTTTATTTTTGACCTTCCTGTGGAATTACAAAGTGTGGAAATCTGAATTAGGGGGAAGTCACATATCTGGATGCTTTGTCAAGAAGAAGTGCAAAAAAGTATTTTCAGGGACAGTCACCAGGCAGAATGTCAATGCAATGGGAAGAGAATGAAATCAGAGCGAGGAGCACTCTGCATCTGCTGCCTATCAGTGCTGCCTTCTCTGCTGTGTCTGTTCTTCTTTGGCTTCCACATCCCCTCCACATTCAGCTCAACCCCAACCTTCCCAAAGAGCCATTACTATAATAAAGTAATTTTACTCTTTTATATGGACAACTGATTTTTTTCAATTTTATATGATGTGAATAAAGCATCTCTAGGTAATTTGACATTTTAATCAAAATCTGAAACACACAATCTAAGGACAATCAGCAGTGTGGGTGCTTTGGGTGACTTAAAAACAAGTTCTAGCCCCATCTTCCAACCAAACTGAGACCTCTAAAACTCTCTGGAGATACCATGGTATTCCCCTTAGGCCTCAGCAATATGGATGTCCTAATTCTTGCCTTTCCCTCAATTTCTCTCCATATTTACCTGTTAATTAAGTTTTCCCACAAGCTAAAACACTGGTGTTATTTCCATGGTACACATTTAGAAAAACAAGCAACTGACGGTTTTAGTCAGGGAATTGATAGGCTCATGCGAGCTGACCTAAGTAAAAGAGAAGGTCATTTTGTAAAATGAACAAAAGTAAAAAGGGGAGGGAGGCCTGGAATCTGACCAGAAAAGAGATGGAGTGACACAGATCTAAAGCACACACTGTATAATTTACTCACAGTAATCTTATGCCTATAAACTTGTCAAACTGTTCCATGTATGGGATGCCAATTATAATTTAGAGGACAGTGAAAGCATAGAGAATAAATATTCAAGAAACTGGAATGCTTAAATTACTACTATTCTTTTAGAAAGTGTTCAAAGTCAAGGAGAGTAGATAATCTGGAGAAGACCAAAATTCCTTAATGAAAAACTCCCAAAGCATTTAGAGACAATAAAACAAGCATTGCAAGTCATCTACAGAGACTTAACATTAGTTAATCACAGCCATCAATGATATAAAGCATAAGCTTTCATCCTTGGTTAGAGCTCTAACTGATTTGCTGATACTAATGCTTCTTGAAAAGAAATATGATCATTAAGAATATCTCCAAAGAGTATATGAATGAAATTTATTTCAGTAAGCTTCATGTATACTTGGAAAATTCTTCTGTTTTCCTCATTTTCAACTAAAAAAAAAACCCAAATCTAACTTCGATAGGCTCTCTAGCTTTCTGGGGAAACATCTTTATCTCATGGGATGTCAAGAGATTACCACTTAAGCTTACTGTAATATTTTCATCATTATTGACATAAACTGTTTAATACAAAGTTAGAAAAATTCTATTAACTATAATGCCCTGCTGAAGCTTCACCAGTTCAGAATCGCTCAGATTCTACCATCCTGTCTCTTGTAAAAAGTAAGGCTATTTCAATAGTGAGTTTCTTCTTAAAAAATTATGGCAGACTAGGGGCACCTGGGTGGCTCAGTTGGTTAAACGTTTGCCTTCGGCTCAGGTCATGATCCCAGGGTCCTGGGATCGAGCCCTGCATCGGGCTCCCTGCTCAGCGGGGAGTCTGCTTCTCCCTCTCCCCCCTGCTCCCACTCTCTCTCTCTCTCTCTCTCCAATAAATAAATAAAATCTTTAAAAAAATTTTAAAAATTAGGGTAGACTTTTTTCTCTCATGTAAAATTAAATTTTACTACACACAAAGCCTCACTAAACCCTAACATTACATTTTAAGAAAATCTCAATTAAAATGAAATCATTTATTTTTTAAATTAATTTATCCACTCATTCAAATGTTTCTGAGAATTCTGAGAATCACTATCAAGCCCTGAGAATTCTGCAAAAGAGAGAGGCAAAATTTCTGCTCTCAGGGAGATGACAATCTAGTATGATGTATTAAATAAGCACAAAATATTTTTTACTTGCTAAGTATTTACTAGCCATGGATGGGTAGAATACTGTTGAAAGAGGAAATATGAAAACGGACAAGACATAGTCCCTTCTGTAAAAGACATGTACAATTTAAGGAAGGAGAAAAAACTGTACACACGGAGCATGGATAACACAGGAATGCTAACCATGGAGCTGGCTGGGTCACCTTCATTCATCCATCGCACTACATTTACACAGTACCTACTGAGTACCAAACCATGCACTAAGCACCAGGGAAAAATGATAGAGTCCAAGGCTCCAAATGGGTCTGCTCCTGTTGGCAAGGAAGAATCACTAGTAATCAGCCCTATCTGGCTATAGAAGCAGGTGCAGGCTGGATGGAGGAGCATACAGTATTTAGAGGAGGGCACGTGTTGTGATGAGCACTGGGTGTTTTATGCAACTAATGAATCATTGAACACTACATCAAAAACTAACGATGTGCTGTATGGTGGCTAACATAAGAAAAAAATAATAAAATATAATATTTATCCTTGGTAATTTTAGTGTGTTAGCTTGAAGAAGTACATTCTCTTTCAAAGTTTCTCACACTGAGACCCAGGGACCTCTTCGTGGGAATCAGTGCTGGTGCTCATTAAAATAGACTTCTGGGTCCTCCCCTAAAACCAACTGAGTAAGAATATTTAGGGGTGGGACCTAAATTTTGAATTATTAACAACTTTTGAGATGACTACTGCACTACTGTGTGAAATTAGTTAATAATTACCACCAACTTATTTTTTTTCTCCTAAGTAAGGTTAAAAGGAAACATAAATAAAACCACCACTACAAAGATGATTTTAAAAACTCCCTAATAACCTATCTTTATTTACCTATATATATGAAATATCAGGGAATATGAAGGTATTTCATATAACCAGCACGGCCCCAAGATCATTTCCCAGATGGGTTTTTATAATGCAACCAGATTTCTATTCTCCATAATTCAAATGCCACATTATGTAAATCCTGTTGATACGAAGAACATAAGGGAAAATAAAATATGACCCTAAATCTTCATTAATTATTTCAGTCTGACTTGTCAACTTATCATTTTGCAAATTATTTTCTACTGCAGCCAAGAGAAATACTAGTTATAACTTAAAGTAGCAATTTCTTTTTATTAAATGATCCATCACTTCTTGTTCAGTAAAATAAACTCTTTTCCTTACTAAGAATTTTCTGTTTAGAGGCTCCAACAGAAGCCATTACAAGGTTTTGGGTCTCTATAACATACTTGATTTTGGTTTGTTAATTTGGTAATTAATTTAAACAGACATATAAAAATTATAACAGAGAGGACAGCACTGTTTCATTTGGCAGAAATAACTCCAAATTAATCTTAGAAACACTACTGATAACCGAACAGCAGTTAAATGGGCATGTATCATTAAAATAAGATTATAACAATAGATTCAAGTCAACATTAGTAAATTTTAATTGTTTTATGAAACTGTTTATATTTTTACTTGAGGTTTGTTAGATTAATACATTTAAAAATATTGTATATACTTGTTCTTAGTTTAAAAAGCCATTTAGTTTAAGAATATATAATTGAATCAGTCCTGAGATAGGAGAGAAAGTATGTGAATTTGCATTTTGGTCCTGTTATTTAATGCACCAAAGCAGATTAAAAGTAATGAAAGAATGAAAGCTGAGATAATCATTCGGAAAAACTAGAATGTTTAAGTAACTCATTGTTTCAATGTATTCAGAGGGAAGGATATATTATTTGAAAAATACCAAAAATTCTACTTTGAAACATTATTAAAGAGCAGTGACTTAGAACAAACTATTTAATCTCTTCGATTCTTATTTTCCCCACTCCACAGAGAGTTACTAGAGTCAAAGGATTACTATAAAGTTTGAAGTACATAATGTAAGTGAAAACACTGCATTTAGGAAAGTCATAGCTCTCAAACTCTAGAACGCTTCAAAATCATCTAAAAACATAATTGCTGCTCCTTTCCTCCACCACTCTTTCAGATTAAGTAGGTGTGAGGCAAGCCAGGACTCTGCATTTCTTTTCCTTTTTTTAAGATGTATTTATTTATTTGAGAGAAGGGGGAGAGGCAGAGGGAGAAGCTGGCTTCCCACTGAGCAGGGAACCCAGATGCGAATGGATGCCAGGTGGATCCCAGAACCCTGAGATCACGACAGGAGCTGAAGGCAGAGGCTCAACTGACTGAGCCACCCAGGAGCCCAAGACTTTGCATTTCTAACAAGTTCCAAGGAGATGCTAACGCTCTTTGTACAGCAACTTTAAAAACCTCTGTCAGAACTGGTTAAGTATCAGCACCACTGTAAGAGTAATAAACAATAAAGTGAATTTGGACTAAAAGACCAAATGGTGAGATCAGTAAATGACTGCTATAAATTGACACCTATATATTTATTCCTCATTGATGCAAGTGCGTACGTATCTAACACCACACAAAATAATTTAAAAAGCCACTTATCCTTTAAAAGCTTTTGTAAAGGTGTTGTGTACGATGGATGAGAAGTAAAAAGAAAATTAAATGAATATTTAAACCTGAGATTATTTGAAAACAGGAGAGAGGTAGGCAAAGATTAACTGAAATGTTGAATCAAAGACTCTTCCCTAGAAATTTCCACTAAGAAGGAAGACTGAAAAGGAAATATTTGAAAAACAGACAACAGAGCAGATAGATGTTCTATAGAAAATGCTGCTGAGGAACGACATTCTTTAATATATGGTATTCACTCTCACACCGGTTTAAAGAATGAGGCCTGAGGGCGCGGAGTTTTATGTCCTAGTGGTTTATGCTTTCACTCTAACTGCCCTGTTAGGTGTCTTGCTCTCAATTCTTTTGAACTTTCTTAACCCAGGTTCCCCAAGAGAATTAAGTCCTAATGACCTAAACAAAGAGTGATTCTAAAACGGCATGGTCCCCAGACCAGCAGCATCAGCATCCCCTGGGAACTTGTCAGAACTACAAACACCACCCACCACAACAGCAACCCTCAGTTTGTTTCCTGAGATTAAGAATTCCTCATATCAGTGAGGTCATATGATACATGTCTTTCTCTGATTGACTTAGTTCGCTCAGCTAATACCCTCCAGTTCCATCCACGTCACTGCAAATGGCAAGATTTCATTCCTTTTGATGGCTGCATAATATTCCATTGTGTGTGTGTGTGTATATATATATATACACACACACCACATCTTTATCCATTCATCTGTCGATGGACATCTTGGCTCTTTCCATAGTTTGGCTATTGTGGACACTGCTACTATAAACATCGGGGTGCACGTACCCCTTTGGATCCCTACATTTGTATCTTTGGGGTAAATACCCAGTAACGCAGGGATGGGGTGGCTGGGTGATAGACACTGGGGAGGGTATGTGCTATGGTGAGCGCTGTGAATTGTGCAAGACTGTTGAATCACAGATCTGTACCTCTGAAACAAATAATACATTATATGTTAAAAAAAAAAAAGAAGAAGATAGCAGGAAAGGAAAAACGAAGGGGGGGAAATCGGAGGGGGAGACAAACCATGAGAGACTATGGACTCTGAGAAACAAACTGAAGGTTCTAGAGGGGAGGGGAGTGGGGGGATGGGTTAGCCTGGTGATGGGTATTAAAGAGGGCATGTACTGAATGGAGCATTGGGTGTTACATGCAAACAATGAATCATGGAACACTACATCAAAAAAAACAAAACAAAACAAACAAACAAAAAAAACTACAAACACCAGATCTGAGTCAGTGACTCTGAAGATGGGACTCAGCAATCTGGTTCAACAAGCCTTCCAGGTGATTCTGATATATGTTATGTTAACATCTGAGAGCCCTGCATCAAGCCATCTGTTATAAGTTGAAAACCAAAACCAAAACCTTCCCTTTGCTCCATCTGGAACATCTTGGTATCTCTGGGAGGACAGAGAACACAGGCAAATCATTTTCTCTGCTTTATAGGTTTGAACGGGGAGTGCCACTACAGATGTATTTCAGATCTCTTGTATACCACAAGAGCGCAGAAGCACAGAATAGTTTTTATTGCTGCAGTCATATTACCACATCTGCGTTATCAGGTAAATGCAACTTTAAAAGGTTTGATTCTGCATGCTGTGCATCCAGGAGACATTTGTGCTGGGATACTACAAGTAATTACAGAGTTCTCATTTTAGACCTGCCAATGCTGGCCAGCTGAAGACACTCAAATCATCTGAAAATCTTTTCACATCAGTACACAGTTTCTCCATTTATTTTTTGCATTTGCATAGTATTCCATTACTTAGAAATACCATAATTTATTTAACCAGTCCTTGTTTGATGGACATTTATGTTGTTTCCAATCTTTCATTATTCAAAGCAATGATGTAATAAATAACTGTTCACAAGGTTTATTTCACATGTTTGTGAATATATTTGTTGGATAATTTCATAGAAGTGAAATTGTTGGGTCAAATATATATGAATATTCATTTAACTATTTCCTTATTGTGAACACTGTTTTGTTATTGGAGATTTTCTTCTTATTAATTTGTAGGTGTTCTTTGTATATGGAAGATAATATACTTTGTCTTTTTCTATATTGCAAATATTTTGTTCTAGTCTACACTTTATCTTTTGACTTTGTTTATGGTGCCTTGTTTAGTATGGAAACAGTTAATTTTTCTTTAAATCTATTAGCATTTTTCTCTGTGGCTTCTGAGAAATTTACAGAAAATTAATCATAAACATTTGAAAAGGTGCTGAACTTCACAAGCACTCTGTGGCTCTGGTAATCCAACAGTAAGCACAAATAGCACTGGATTTTGCTCTCACAAATGGATATCTGGAAAGATACCCATAATACAGTGCTAAGTGAAAAAAAAATCAAGTTGAAGAACAATTTCTATAGTATTATTCTGAGTATATAAAGGATGTGTGTGTTTAAAATTAGAAATATGGATGGACACCCACCAAATTAAATACCTCACAAAATGAAAATGGGAGTGGGGGAAGATAAAAAGATGTTTCCTTTGTATATCTTCTATTGTTTGTCTTACCCACTGAAACAAGCCCTAATAGTGTTACAATGAAATATATAACTTATACTGAACAGAAAAAATGATCAATGATGATAGTGAGGTTATAAGAGTTTATTTATAATGTACTACTATACTAATATATTTGATATGATTATTTTATTGCTAAGGAATTTATGGTGTCAAAGTAAAAACTTAAAGGAAACTTATTTAACAATTTACTTATAAGGGCGATGGTGGTACTTTTGATCTAAGTGACAAATTTATCTTGATTCAGAGTACCTGGAAATGCTTTAAGAAGAAAAGAGAGATGTTCTCATAGAAGAAAATAAATAGCATTTCAAAGGAAAGTATACAGAGGTCAAAGGTACAGAGAAGAGAGAAAATCCATGGCATGGTCCATTTTGACAGAAATGGACATGTGGACAGAGGAGCAGTAATATCTGGAAAAGCAAGTAACAATCTCATTATAAAACATGTGTTAAGATAGAAAAATCCATTTAAGACTCAGAAAAAAAATGATACCACTAAGAGCGATACTTGAGAAATTATTATGTTAGAAGTAGATTTTAAACTGAATAGAGAGAAGGCTATCACTGTGAAAAAAATATGACTCAAGGAAGTATAAAAGAAAACAGCAGACAAAACACAGGAAAAACCAGAGATGATTTTATCATTGTAAACTGATAGGACAATCAACAGGAAAAAAACTTTAAGGGGTGGGGCTAACTTAAAAAAGGGGGTGCTCTGTTTTTTTGTGAAGAGTCAAGATGAGCAAGAGAGTACTTAGGAATCTCTGAGAGTTAATATGATTGTTGGAGACAGATCTGACAAAAGGGAACTCTGATTTAAACATTTTAAAATATAGCTCTACAGCCACTGAACTGCTTGAAAAGTTAGTATAAGTTCATAAAAACTGATTAAGAAAAAGAGAAGAAACCCTTTTACCTACACGGGGAGATGGATGTTACTAATACAGTAAAATTAAAATAATAAAGGGATGCTTCCAGATAGAAGTGATATTTTATTCTTTTGAACATCTAATGAATTCATGTGCTCCTTCCCTTAAGCATTAATCCCTTAAGCATTAATCACTGACTACCTTTTTTATTTTTAGCTACCTTTTATTTTAGCTATGCTTGACATATCTCCTCTGCAAGTCTGCCATCATCCAACAATTACATGACAGACACTGGGGACATAATAGTGGGAAAGCCCAGCACCGGTCCCTGTGCTTTTGGAGCTTCTATTTAGTAGTTACTATGCTGAAAGACTGGAGTCTGAGAAGATGGGGAACACAGAAGCTGCTATTCATTACATCAACAACTATGGGAGAAAACAACAAAAAGGAAAAAGAAATGAAAAGCATAACTGAAAAATTAATTGGAGTCCCCTCTTAAAGTTAGCAAATTACTTGATTTAAAGGTCATGACATTTCAATTTCTTCATTATTGGTCTTTGGGTGCCATCTCTCTAAATTCTTCTTCCTGTTGTTCAAAACCTTCATGCATTTGTATGTTTCCAGACCTTTGCTCATGTTTTATTTTACTTAGGTCTCCTGCCAAATCCTCCTGTGGAAATTCTACAAACCTTTAAACCTGGTTCTAATGACTCATCTCCAATCTCTCTAGAGAAATTAATCATTCCCACAGCACTTTGTTCATACTTGTGCCTTCTGTCATCTCAGCATATACAGAGGTTTTCACCCTGATGTTAATAACTACTAGGACTAACAATAAAAGGCATGATTTATTAAGTGCTTATTATATGCTAGGCCCAGTACTAGGTGCATGCATTGTTCTCTATCTCACTAGTAACACAATTAGGTAGGTAATACTATTAGTGTTTTACAGATGAGAAAACTGAAGCTCAGAGTTTTAATAACTTGGTACTCATTCAAGAGCAGAGTAGAGAATTAGCCTCATTTGAAAGCCTACTTTCCTTGGATCACATTATATTCCCTCCTTGGGTGTTGCCTAAAGGCAAGGTTACATCTTACTCATTTTGAGGTCTCCTTGTCATCCCCTAACCCACTCTCCAAACTATCATTCAATCAGTAGATACTCAATAAATGATAGCTGAAATTAGTTTTCACAGAAAACATTAATTTTTTAAATAATTTATAAGCAGAAATTTGAATTTAAAAGTTTATAAATTATAATAGTATGTGGGCTGAGTTAATACTTTCACTGATACATTTATGAGAATATGGGGTATCAAGTTAACTTCCAATTACACAACTAGATAATTAACTTTCCTGGATTGTTTTTTAAAAATATATTAGCAACCATCTCACTGATATTTAATGAACTGAAATTGCTACTGATTAGTTTTCTCATACTATGGTAAAGCTGCATGTGTATGTATTTTAATGCCATTGCAGAGTTCCAAATATGTGATTTAAAAAAGAAACAACTTATAAAATGAGCTATTCTGAGAGCATCTTAAAAAAAAATTCTGGATTTGGAAGTCAAAGATAGTTCCTAAATCAAAGCTACCTATATTTACAATGAATCAAATTAGTCAAATTCATCAACCAAAACAATGTTCTACTGATGGACATGAATAAAGAAAGTATTCTTATGTTTTACAATGGTAGAAAATTTGACACTACTCTATCTGGATTACACCCACAAAACTATTATTACTAAAAGTTCAGCTCTGAAAATAGGGCTAAAATAATAAAATTTAAAATCACCTATTTTATTAATCATGGGTGTAACAACTAGCATTTATTATCAGATATTCCTGGCAACCAACGAAATTATTAACACATATTTTTTAGTTTAAAATGATGTGGTTAAATGTTTATCAGATATACCATGAAAATACAAACTACCTCAAATAGGGTTAATTTACCTTGTCCTACCTATATCATAAAACTGTATAATTCACTGACTAGTCTTCATGCATTAAATTATGCAAATAAACCAAGAAAAGTAATCTGGAGTAGAGAGAACTGGTTCCGCAGCTCCAAGCTGTGTAATTAGATCTACATTCGGCAATTCACAACCACCTCTGGACTCTCATGCTGAGAATCTGCAGTTCTTCTCAATAAACCTAAGCTTTTAAGTGATAAACAGATCCAGGTTATCATTACTGAATTATATTTAGGGCATTACCCTGCAAGTGAAATATCTTCTTTGCAAATTTCTTTAAAGGAGTAAGTTTTAATATTTATCAGTTTCCATGTTTGAGTTGTAGGGAGCTTTAACTGCTATATTTGGTTAAAAGAAATCTACGATACTTTACATTTTCTAAACCCTAAAAGACACTTGTTATCAAAATGTATACTAATAATAATGAAAACAAACTTGGAGGACTTAGTGTACACTATACACCATGACAGCAAAAACACATATCCTTTTTTCTAGCTAAGTCCACTGTAAAGAATATAATCTTATAATCAATTCACCATACATCAGGACATTGTGCAACATACTTAGAAGCATAAGACAGTTCTATTCAGCATAGTTGCTAAAATATTAAGATTACAAACTTACAGAGAAAAAGTGTTTTTAAAATTTCAAAATGATTAAGTATTTTGAATGTATTTTCCCTTTACTATAAACTTTAATTAAAAACAATGTTTTCTTAAGACATTAAACATATGTATATCTTCTAGAGGTAATACAATTTATGTTATCCAAAAGATGCTTGAATAAATTTTCTATAAATTCTTCAGATCTTGTTCATATGTGCACCATATACATTTATACATTCAATAATCTGGAATCTGAATTCATTTTCTTTTCAAGTACGCTTCACACCCAGTGTGGAGCCCAGTGAAGGGCCTGAACTCATGACCATGAGATCAAGACATGAACTGAGACCAAGAGTCGGACGTTTAACTGACCGAGCACCCAGGAACCCCTGAATTCATTTTTAAAACATTCATTAGATTTCTAAACTTAAGTAACTTAACAATAGTATATATGCTATTGATGAAAGTGAATTTTATACATTAAAATTGTTTTAAGTACAGAAAATATTAGAATTTTCTTCTAGTTTTTTTATAAAATACAAAAGTAAATAAACATATCAAGAATATTAATTTTACTTGCTCATAATTACTTAAACAAATTTAAGATATACACAAACTTAGTTTTTTTGTTTAAGAAAAAATTCTAATCAATCTAGACAAAACACTTATCTGATGCCAAACTAACCTATATAACCTATTTTAGTCTTATTTTGAATGCCAACAGAGTTTTAGACCCATGTTTCAATCATAATTCAGCATCTGTATAGTAGAAAAGCTTGGGCCAGTTTACCTGTGTTTCGTTTTTTTCACCTGTAATTTGGAGATAATAGTACCTGCCTTACAAGGCTGATGTAGATACAACAAACAATAATTAGAAAATACCAGAAAAGAGCCTAGCATATAAAAGGCGGTCCACTCAGTAGGAAAAAAAGTTTAGTTGTTTTACAAAGGTCTTCCTTACATTCATTCTAAATCTGATCCCTACACATCCCACTCACTGGGACCAAGATCAGTATTGTTCTCTAAGGCAAGAGAAAACAAATGTACCTGTTTTCACACATAAGAATTCTTCAAAGATTTGAAAAATTCTATCCTACCTCCAGTTGACTGCGCTTTCCTCAGCTAAACATCACCAGTTCTCATGCTGTTTTCCATAAATGATAGTTATTATGGCTTGCTATAGTTGCATTTTTATTCTTTATTCTTTCTTAATATAAAAAGAATGTACTGGAGAGAATTTGTTGAAGGAATGATTTGTTTAAATGTGTATAGGCTTTATGACTAAAGTGTTCTCAGCTTGATTATATAGTTTAATATGACTTTACATTTTATTCTCAAAGATGTATCAATTTGAACCATAATTACTGAGAAACCTGAAAGAATGTAAAAGGCATCTATTGGCATCCATTTCTTTAAAAAATGTGAAAAAAGATTTTTTAATAATTGAAAGATCATATACTTTCTGAAAAGAATCTTTTAAAAAATTTCATCACTAAAAATTATTGCGTTGCTGTAGATTTTTCACACATACTATTGATGATTTCCTTAGGCCAGATTTTTCAAGGGGAATTTACAAGCACATTCTCTGCATGCATTCTCTTCTCTCTTCAGGGCAACAACGGGTTAAATTAAAATATCAGTTTTGCGAGGGGTAAAAACAGTGAAAGGGAAGTAAAAAGGTCAAGGTTCTAGTTTCAATCTCAAAGCTTATTAGATGTCTGGCTTTGGGCATATTATTAGGCTTAGTTTTGTCATCTGTAATAAAGTGGACTAATGAACTTCATGATGCTTTCATAAATTCAATGATAAAGTAAACATAATGATGATCTATTAAATGTTGTCTTTAAAATACTTTCCTTCTGAAATAAGATTATTTGGGAGCTGATCAGAAGATGATAAAAGTATGGTTTAATAAGTACAACCTATAATTAAGGGAAAAAACTAAGAGTATTATTCATTTTAATTTTCAAGTAAATAATACCTTTCCATAAGATTTTTGGCAATGATTTAAACTGTAATGACAATATTTATATCATGGTATGAATTTATTTAAAGATGATTATGGAATATATTCTTCTTTGTATCATATATTATGATGTTAACAGGTTTGTGACACACCTGTCTTTATGCAAAAAAAAGGATTTAAATTTTAAAGTTTATCTTGTGACGGGTTTTTATATAAAAAAACATTTATACAAATCAACAAACTGAGGGGTGTTAAATTTTGGTCAGCAGAGCAAAGACAGCATGAACTGGGCAACTCTGTGTGTCCAGAGTTCACAATTAGTAAGGATGACCCACAGCACTGAAGAGGAGGTGCTCTGGAAAGGTGTACCCTCTACTTTCTCGCTCAATCCTAATTTCTAGAGCTGGTGCAGCATTTCAGTTACGGGCCTGTCTTATATATGCAAATATATGACTTTCTACCTGATCTGAGCAATGAAGGAGTCATAGTTGCCTGATGAATAAAAGATACCACATTAGAAAACTTAGAGGCTACTGCATTTAGCCAGTGTATCCAATTAGAATTCAAGCTGGCATTCAAGGCCCATAAGGGAAAACCACTGGTTTGCTAGGTCTAATGGATACTTGACAAAGTAGACCAAATCCCATCTCTACAAGAAAAGCTGAATTGATATTCCATACATGAAACAGTAGTCTACCTGGTATCACAAGAACAGAAACTAATCCTCATGCAAATTATGAAAAACTAATGCTATAGGACAATGGTTTAAAAACTTATTTGGCTGTGGAATTCTTTCTTCCAACAAACTCTACTGTAGCAGCTCAATATATATATATATAAGATGAAAGCTACTGAAGTGGATGTGAGAGATCCAAATCTCATTTCTTCCTCCCAGATAGCACACCTTTCCCACTCCCAACGTCATGACTGCAAGTTCTGTGGCACCTCGGAGCACCCTGGAGGCGTCTGAAAGTAATAGCTTTATGAGGAACTCTTCTGTTCAACACTCTATTTCCTTTTTGTTGAGAGTTTGAAAATTCTAAAATCCCATTATCTCTTTCATTCTTCTCGACAGTATTTTAGGAAAGCAGTGAAAATATTCATTTTAAAAACAAAACACTTTCACCGGTTTCTAAATACCATTCTCTAGTAAAAGAGAACCAGGTTTGCAGAAATTACTAATTCCAATTCTGGGACTGGGGCATGTTAAAAGGGTGAAAAAGCAAGCTTGAAGGGGCTCCCAACTGCCAAATCTGGGCTAATAAGATCATCAAAATATGTAATACAATAATGGATTATAACCCATTGAGCAAAATAAAAATTCAAGTCAAGAGAAAAATAAATTAATAAATAGGAGAGAGGAGCAGCTCTTCCTTACATGCAGTGGAATGGAAGGAATGGCAGGCTTAGAGACTCATTAATAGGTGCTAAAACGAGTGGGTGAAAGTTAATTATGAAGTCTGTACATTTACATTTTGTGCATAATCATTTGATTAACCTTTGTTGCCCTCATCAGATTATAAGCAACAGTAATGCAGAGTGTCTCTTTCTGATTTCTGTCTTCAGCACAGTCCCTGACACATGCAAATATTCAATAAATAGTGGATGATTATTGGCAGTAATGTCCTAGTTTACTTTTAAAAGTCATTCTGTTCAATACCTAGATTGATGATTCAGATATAGCTCACATGCTAAAAGTGTAGCTGTTTCTGTACTGGGTATTTTACCCACTGAGCTTTTACTTTAACGAGGCAAATACACTACAGAAAGAGATCCTAAATCAATGAACCATTGTCAGTAAAGTTTTTAAGTTTAGAATCTGTTTCCATTTTAAAATTTCAGGCTAATAGTAAGTATGATGTTATAAGGATCGTTAATTTTACAAGTCCATAAAGACATACACACGTAAGTAAAAAAAAAAATCAAGGAACATATATTGAAGCCCATTTACTTGCAATGATTAGTTTAATGATGAAATAATTTAATGATGAAGTTCTAAAAATCCAAGCACTCTGATTTCAGGCTGTGTCAAAGATGTTCTCAAATATGACTAAAATCTGAATGATGTGACCCAAAATACACTGCTTCTAATTAGTCCCCACAGTACAAATGTGGATCAACTTAATTAATTGCTAAACCCAGGTCAATCCAATAAAGGCTGCTAAGGCAGAATAAGGAATCTTTCTTCAATACATTATAGTATCACACAAAGAAAAATATTTTACTGACCTCCATGACAATCCAAATTGCATTGACATTTGTTATTGACAGCCCCAAAATAGCAACATCTATTCTGTAGAGCAAATTAAGCAAGACTAGCTAGTCTATTACTATGCAAATAAAATTCATTAGTAAGCTAACAATTTCATTTCTTGAAGCCACTGGACTTCAAGACCGATTATTATTCAACATTATAAGATGTTCTGGACTGAACCTAATTTTAGGAAAATAACAACATAGAATGGATTTTAAGCCTTCTATCAGTATTTTTCACTTTTTTCTTAGACAATAATGACTATTTACAATTCTTAAATACCCAACTATGCATTTAATATTTGCAAATATTAGATGATATTAGATTGAGGAGACTCTTCCTAAAAGAATATACTTTTAAAAATTTACTTGGGCAGCAAAAAATCATACTAAACCAATATACTCTCAATCAAATTTACTGGTTAGATGAAAACTGTACTGCTATAGGGCGCCTGGGTGGCTCAGTCGGTTTAAGTGACTGCCCTCGGCTCAGGTCATGATCCTGAAGTCCCGGGATCGAGTCCCACATCGGGCTCCCTGCTCAGCGGGGAGTCTGCCTCTCCCTCTGACCCTCTTCCCTCTCATGCTCTCTATCTCTCATTCTCTCAAATAAATAAAATCTTTAAAAAAAAAACTGTACTGCTATAAAGGAAAAACCACAAAATTGTAATTTGTCTTAGACTGTCTCTTAACTGTCTCTATTTTTTTAGGCCATTTTCACAAACAAAAATGAAAAACACCTCAATTCTCCACAAATCTGTACTGTATTCTTCAGTGAATCCTCTTCATTAAGGGAAAAAAAGAAAAAAAAAACAAGAAAAAATGATGTATCTACAAACCTACAGTTGAGATAGTTACACCACACTTAAAAAAGGAGGGTTGCCATTTGACCATCCATTAAGCCATTTAAGTTTATTTGGCCTTTGCTCCAGATGATCTCAAAAATATAGCTACAAGACAAAGTAAATCAGATGCCACAGTCAGAAAATTGAGATCCATGTTTATGGACAACAGTACAAAAAGACTACTGGAGAGAACATGCAATGTGGATAAAGTTAGAAAGCTTTTTCCCCCTTTCTCTCGATTCTTCCCCTCCTCCCCCCCCCCTCCCCCAGTAGACAGCAGTAGCAGACACCAGACCATCATCTTACTAGGCTGGTTTAGTAGAGTATATATCCTTTCCAGAAACCTAGGTCTTGCTGGAAAATAATCCTCCCTGAAATTCTTGGTATAGGAAAATGGTCAGGGCCATCTGAGAGATGGACAGTGAAGTGCTTTAATGGAGAGAATGTCTCCACTACCCCAGAGCCATTTCCTCCCATTTAAGGGTAATAAAGTATAGAGGTTCCTTTCTAATCTCTCAAGGAGACAACTGCTTATGTCCCAGGGTAAAGGTCTTCCCTTCTTTCTTCAAGAGGGCATCTGTTTATATTCTAGAGTAAAAGATAAGGTCCTTGGATCACTTGGTCTACTTTCTCTCTTTCTTCCTCATCTCTCTCCCCTTCCTCTCTTCTTGTTCTTCTCCCTCTTCTTCCTTCTCTCCCTTTTTCTTTTTCTCTCTACATCCCTTCCCTATACTCCCCCCCCATCAGAGAGGGGGCAGACAGATGTGCGAGCAACAAGTATACATATAAGCTTCAAATTACATAATTTTGTAGCTCATCTCCTATGGTGTAACTCTTATACATAGAGGTAGTCAACTCTCACCCATATTGCCCTTTGGGAAGCTAGGGAGGGGCAACCAACATGAAGCTCTGTGAATAAATATGAAGTCTGTTCCAAGTATCTCCTGTTTCTGTTTGTGAGCTTGTGAGCTTGTGAGCTTGTGTGTGTGTGTGTGTATGTGTGTGTGTGTGTATAAAACATATAATGAACTTAGCTTAGACCCTCCATAAGACTTAACAGGTCTCTAACCATATTTCAGGAGAAAAATATCCACTTTATTTGCCAGGATATACTTAGAGCTGCATTTCCTATCTACTTATTTATAAAAACCAAGAAAAAAATGAGATACGAGACTGTTGTGTTATTCCCTTAAAAACAGAATCCTGATTTATAATATCTATAGAGACATAATTTTTTCTTCCCACCCCTTCTCACTTAAATATGCTATAAGACAACAATAAGAACAACAAAAAAGATAAAAACTCCAGCTATAGGCAAGACAGTAAAAAGCTGCATTGGTTAATTAAGTTTGAATATTCACCTCCCTTGTATGCACTTTGAGGAAATACATGAATAGTTCTATTAGATTTCCCTGGGACACAAAATTTAATACTCAGCTTTAATAAAGATACTGTTTGTTCAATTTTATCAAAAGAGGGCTATAAAAATGTAGTCAACAAATGCTTATAGTGGTAACTAAACTTATCAAACATATCTACCAACTACTTGCAAGTCCAAATATCAGCTGGAAACTAGTTAACAGAGATTCAATATACCATTTTCTAAAATGAAATAAATAGCTGTTAAATTAACTTCTGACAATTTAATGTGAAATATTCTGAATGGCCGCCTAGAGAATTTTCTATGGTGTTATTATAAAAAGACAGAAAAATGACTATAAGCAGTCAAACATTGTTTTAGTGTTTCCCAAGTCTACATTATTACTGTTAGTTAAATAATATAAATAATTCAAATAATAGTATAAAATGAACATGTATGTTAAGTTAGTTCTATTTTTAAGAGATTAAAAATATTGAATATACAAAGTGTTTGACAGAAGTGAATACTGTAAAACAGACTAAAAGCTTCTTATATTATTTAACCTAATAATTATGTACTTACTATAATTTAATACTATAATTAGAAAAGTCACATTAATAAATTACCAAATAATCTAATAAATTCACTTCCTAAATCTGGAATATTTTATTTAAAACAGCTGTAGACCTATATAGAATCTTTAAGTAACAAAATTTATAATAAATTATATATTATTTAGCTAACTTCACCTTTTATGTAAAACATGCAGTTATGTCAGAAAATGTGCATTTATACATTGGTTACATGCATAAAGCATATAAGCAAAGCCCAACAGTTATTGCTATTTTTAAGCAAAATATTCTAGAGGTGTGAAAGAGAACAAACTGAGAGGAAAATTACATAATAATATGGTTAAAAAAATAGTATCCAGTAAGAGGGCAAAGCAATTTGTACTGCCTTCATATTTTGCTACTTTACACATGAAGAAGGGCACAAAAGAAGCCACAAAGAATGAGAAAATGGATAGAAAAGTTAGTAACTTCTATAAGGAAGTTATACTGATCAGGCACGTAAAAACAGAGATGATATACAACTATATAATGGATGAAATGGACGGAACATAAGCCTCACCTTGCAGTTTTGAGTTGTTATGTATGTTCCCTGGTGCTCAGCAATGTATCGAATAGAAAGAAAATGAGTTTCAGGAAAATAAAATTATTTTGCTTCTAGTTTTTTCCAAGCTTACGGACAGCATTATTTTTTTTCTTTTGATCTTTTGGCACGGACAGCATTATTTTTTTCTTTTGATCTTTTGGCTATTTGTAGTCTGTACAAGAATAGAGCTAAACCTAGTTTATACCTTCAAAATTTCTAAACATCATTCTGAATCAAATTGTTTCACTGTGCTCTGTGAATTTTTGCTGTAAATTCCAGAAACCACTAATTACCAATGTAAAAAATGTTCAAATTCCTAAAAATATGTTCATACTTGTATTAGTCTTTATGTACCAGGAGAAAACTGAATACATTTCAGGGGTAGGAGGTACTGAGGGTCAAGTGAGATAAGGGGAAAGTAATTCATTAGCCTTTTCTTTTTGCACCTTTGTGTTAGTTCATTTGTTACAAGAATGTATTATTTCAGTAACATGAAAATCCTCAAAGAATTAGGAGAAAAATGTTAATAGCAATGAAGGAAAAATATAATACTAATATTCTTCACTAAAAAATATTCCCTTTGCAAATGAAGAGAACATTACAAAGTTAATAAAGGAACTATTATATATAAAATTTCAAGAATGTAATTGAGTACTCTTATGGTAGGCTGTATTTCAGAAAAATGAAATTTTTCTCTGTTCCCTTGTGAAATTTTAAAAGGGTTCAAAAGTTACTTCTCTAGGGCTTAATGAATAGAAATAAAAGAATATATTAACTTAAAATAACTGGTGGCACAAATGATGTCTATATCATGAAAAATAGTTAAGTCGGATATCTCAAACTAGGAGAAAATGAGGTAATTTAATATGTCTAACAGAAAAGACTATATAACTAGATGAAATAATATTAAGAATAAATTTATGTAATGAAACAATTTAAAGGAGAATACCAACATTCTTCCACTGACCTTTACAGCTAACGGGGCAGGGAAGGAGGGGGGGAATTTCCTTAAGAAGGTAAACAAAGCATCTTTGATGTCATTCAACATCTCCAGATTGTTCTACTCTCTGCCTGGACATTCAGCTTACTGTAGGACTAATGATTATTTTCTTGATTTTCCTGAAGTTAGTTGCCCCCTGATTCCTTAAGAATTACTTCTGACTTGTGAAGGCTACCATATCTCCTATTCACTCATTCATCAAACATTATCTGTGCACCAGCTGTGCTCCAGGTACTGGTGAGGTCATGACAATACAATGATGAGCAAGACCATGGCTAGCCATTTTCTTTATGGGACTCATATCTTATAACAGAAAGTGCCATTAACCAAAACCAGCCAGAAAAAAATGTAAAACTATAGTCAGATATATGAAGAAGATGTAGGCTATGCTATTATATAGTTCATGTAAGGAGGTGAAAGAGTAAGGGAGGTATACAAAGGTTTCTCTAACAAAGATAAAATCTGAAGGATTTAATATAGGATAACTAAGCAGAGAGTAAGGAAAGATGTGTGAGACAGAGGGAATAAGTTATGCAAAAGCTCAGAGGTAAATAGAAGAGTATCTCTATGATGAGGGTCTGAAAGAAGGCCAGAAAGACAGGAGGTAGGAGATGAAGGAGAGAGGTATGTGATGAAGATAGAAGGTAAAGGCCAGACAATATAGGGACCCCCTGAACCCTTTTAAAGCAGCTTGAAGCATTCAAGTGTCATCCTGGAGCTGTACTTTGGGTGAAAAGATCATTCTAGCCAGCTGCAGTGTACAGAGCAGTTAGAAAGCCAGAATGAATGCAGGGAGAGCCATTAAGAGGTGGCTAGAACAGTCCATGGACAACATGATGGTTACCTGGATTAGATGGTAGAAGTGACGGTTCAGGAGAAGGAGGGGATGGAGAGAAATGAGCAGATTTGAAAGACACTTAGGTAAAAAGAGTAGGTGTTAATGAAGGATTAGAAATGAGAACAAGGGAGAGTTAGTTGACAAGGACAACTTCTAGGTTTCTGACTTATGGAACTAAATCTACAGTTATGCCATTCACTAAACCAAGAAATAATGGATGGAATACTATTGGTTGAGGGCGAAAATTTTATGAATTGGGTTTGGACATACTAAATTTTAGACGTTCTTAAAGTACGCATGCCTAAAATTTTAACTCCTAAATTGAAAATTATAACTGATGAATTTTCATTATATTATACCACTGTATAAAATGTTTAAATTGGACATTATGGTCAGGAGCACTTATTTCTTAGCACTATCAGCTGCTAGGATGATCCTGTGATCATAATACTATATATTTTAGCCATGCCTACTTTAGGAACATGGAAAATTATGTTGACCTAGGCATGCTGCTGTTCAGTCTTCCATAGGCCAAAGCCAAAGATAGTTTTAACTGAATATTAAGGCAAAGCAGATCTTGATATATCCTTAATAAAGATTTTTTTAAAGGCAAAATTTCTTGATGACAGTAACTCATAGTTGAGAATAAAATAATTGAGGGATTGCAGAGAGATTATAGAAGTGGAAGTAGGTGCAAATGCTAATTTCTCTTTGTATCTTTTTTTTTTTTTCTGGCTCTTATGATATAAAATTCTCCTTGTTTCTCTTTGGTCATCTTTCTTTGTAGCCTTTTCCTTCTCTACCTGGTTTGTTCCCAAACCTTTTTTTAAATTTAGCACTTTTTCTTGTTTCATCCTATCCCATTTATGGCCTTTATAGAAATAACTCTTACCTTTATGTTCCCAACCCAGACCTCTTTTCTGATCTAGACCCATATTATCTTGCCTAGCCTCTCCTCTTGGGTATCTGAATTGTAGTATGTCCAAACCCAAAAGTAAGAGATTTCATGAATGCTTCTTTTAGATTTCTTATAGTTAAAAAACTCCTGAATTGGGGGTGCCTGGGGGGCTCAGTCAGTTAAATGTCTGACTCTTGATTTCAGCTCAGGTCATGAGATCGAGCCCCATGTGGGGCTCTGTGCTCAGTGAGAAGTCTGCTTGAGATTCTCTCCCTCCCTCTGCCTCTGCCCCCTCCCAACTTGCACGCATGCTCTCTCTCTCAATAAATAAAATCTTAAAAAAATATGAAAATACTCCTGAAATATTCCCTTAATAGTACTGTCTTTAATGGTAAAGATGAAGGAGGAATATCTTTAATTCTTGTGCTCACAGTTGTTAAAATGTCTCCTCCTTAAGTGTCTTGCTTTTATATTCCTTTGGGAATATGTCTCGATTTGGCAGGAGGGAATGAAGAAGGCAGCACTCAATTCACAAATAAAAGTCATGTTAAACAAATTTGACATGACAGAACACTGGTACCGAGAATTAGATGCTTGTATCTGGAGGAAGAAAACTTTTTTTAGGGAAACAGGCCAATGGAAAGATCCATGATTAAAGTTAGCATAGTAAAATTTGTTTCAGTTGTACATAATTATTTTTATAGAAACTAAGAAGGTATGATAAGAAACAAAAATAATTCCCCTCAAATAGTCAAAAGTTAAATTAATATATATTTAGTAGTCAATTTTAAGGGTGATTTCTTATTAGAAACAGAAATATCTACTAAAAAGTTCCAATGAAGAGAAAACAAGGACACATCTAAACAAGGAAAAGCTGATATTAAGTATTAATCCAAGACCGAAGGTAACTTTTTTCCTCTTTAATACCGCAAAGCCTTTTATTCTTGAAACTGTTTGTAGATTTTGAGTAAGCTATTAAATAAGGATGCTTTTTTGATAATGTAAAAAAAGAACAAGTTAACTTATAATAAATATGCTATAATCTCTGAGACAGTTTCTAATTTCTTTTTTTATCACTGTAACAAAGTTTGTATAACAAGAAAAATCTCAATAGGGTTAAGGCATCAATTATTTTCCCATTCTGCAAGTTACGCAGGAGGACGGGAATTATTAACAGGAATGATAAAGCTGTACTTGCATTTGGTAACACAAAGAGAAGCTTACAAATGAGACGTCTCATTAGTTTGAGCAGATGGATCAGAATTAAAGGCTGAATCGCCAACTTTTAATTTCCCAATAGCCAAGAGGACTTGAAGTCTTGCAGAGTATGACTGTTGAAAAGTCAACATGAAAAGATTTTCTCCATCTGTCATCACACATACTTGAGTGGAACACAACTGCCTCCTACTGTTTTTAATACTTTTAAGGCAAAGATGAACATAAAATCTATTAAGTACATGAGCACATAAGTTTAGATGATTAGTATACTGAAACCCATGGAATAGTATGACCAGAGAATATCAGCATGGCTTTTGAACATGAAATTTGCTCTATTCTAATTTAATCTAAATGGAGAGAAACAGAAGAAATTCATTTGTGTATTTAAGAGGGAAGTGTTAATTTTTAGCATTAAAAACTATTCACTCGCTTGAGAGTTATATTTTTTTATTTTTTTAAATGGACACTTATTTCAGTCTGAAAATAATGGTCTGAAAAGTAGCTGCTCTGATTAAAGTATTTAGGGAAACCACAATTAGGGAGAAAATCCAAAATACTAAACAACTTGAAGCAAGAAAACAAACAAAATCAAGGAATAGTCACTGGAAGGATTTTTTAACCAGTTGGCAAGGAGAGGGGGGCATGAGGTGGTCGTAGGGAAAATTCAATTGATTTTCCTGGAGTAGAATACATTACTTACAGTTTCTAATTATTGTATATTAATTGCTAAGATGTATTTAAAAAGCAACAAAATAAAGCTGAAGTTTGTTAGGTACACAGCCCCATAAGAAAGAACTTATGTTCCCTTAATAACAAGGAAAAGCTCATTTACTGAATATGTAGTTGGCTACTTAAGAGCAAAGCACTAATACAGTTAGTTATAACTATAACCAAATTCTATAAGCAAAGGTCTGCCTCTCTCTCTATATACACGCACATATACAAACACTTATATAATTTACCGGACAACAAAACATTTAAAGAGAAGAGTCTTTCAGAATGAAGCATATATAGTTACATTTTTCAGTCATCTGACTAGGCAGAATAGTATAAATGAAGAGTTAATTTGGGTATCAGTTTTTTAGATAATAAGGTGAAAAGACTGTTGAATTATATATTTTTCATTTTCTGACAGATGGATACAAATTCATTTGTTGAAATTTATTACTTGGAACCTTTTATGAAGACAGACAGTAACTGAATTAACATTATAGTCAACCTCAACTATGAGGGGGGAAAAACACAACTTGGAAACTTTAATCTATTGGGAAGTTCTTTGGTAACCTTCTAATAAAAGTAGAGGAGTACACCTTAGTGAAGGTATGTCTTTAAGGAGAGAAAAAAGGGAAAAAAATAATCCAGCAAGGCGGGGGGCTCTAAGCCCCTGAAAACAAACTTCCACATAAGCCTCAGTAATCAAGGAGAACTGTGAAGTAGGAATTCTTGTGTGATGGATTAACTCAAAGATTGTTAGTCTTGTTGAAATAGGTATCTATCTCAGCTTCCAAAATCAAAATGTGTAATGGCCTTCCTTTCTAAGTATCTTCCTTGCAATTTCAGTTCTGGACATATTACAAAGGCCATCAGTAGAAGCTGCCACACATTAAGCTAAATGAATTCATAGGCCAAATCATACTTGGCAGAGCAACTTACAAATAGAAGACTTAGAATGATCCCTTTGAAAAGACTGAAACAGAAAAAGATTTTAGTTTTGAGCAACTTTCCCAAAGTTACACACATAATATAGGTAATAAAGAATGAAAAGATGGAGCTCTGTTTTCAAATTATGTTGTGAAAGAGCTCTAGAGATGCTTACATTAATATAAGACTGCCCTGACAACTCAGTATTTATAATTTGAAGGCGCTGGCCTAGGCATTTGTAATACTAGCAAAATTAGAAGCAAATATCAACCAGTAAGTCATAGTCTTCATGCATTTCGTATTTCCCATCATCCCCATCTCACTAAAGATGTTAAACCTTTGAAGATGAGGCAATTGGTCACAATCAAATTGTATTTACCAGAGACCTCATGCACAGGACACACTACACTAGGAACTTAACTAACAGTATATTGTTGTAACCCAATCTTACTTTGTAGGACCTGTCCTGCTGGAGCACAAAACCTAAAAGGACAACACTACGTAGAACACATTGGTTAAATTTTTAAATAGGACATCTTTGATCTGTGTTTATACTTCAATGTTATTGTTTCTATTTAAGGTTCTGTCACATTTTTGGATAGACAAAATATAACAGAGAAACTATACAGGTAACTGAGAAAAAAAGGAAATTAAAAAAAAATGAAAGTACATATACCAACAAACACTCTGGATGGTAGAATTAGTGATTTATTCCCCCTCATTTTTGCTTTTTGGTACATCCAAAAGTTAAATTTGTCCAAATTCTTTTTTTCCCCTTAATCTCTTTTATATTAACTATAAACTACATTTTATTTTTTATTTATTTTTTAAAGATTTTATTTATTTATTTGACAGAGAGAGACACAGCGAGAGAGGGAACACAAGCAGGAGGAGTGGGAGAGGGAGAAACAGGCTTCCCGCCGAGCAGGGAGCCCGACACGGGGCTTGATCCCAGGACCCTGGGATCATGACCTAAGCCAAAGGCAATGCTTAACTGACTGAGCTACCCAGGCACCCCTAAATTACTTTTTAAAAATGCAATTATAGGGGTCCCTGGGTGGCTCAGTCAGTTAAGTGTCTATCTCTTGATTTCAGCTCAGGTCATGATCTCAGGGTTGTGAGATCGAGCCCCAAGCTGGACTCTGCACTGGGCGTGGACTCTGCTTAGGATTCTCTCTCTCCCTCTCCCTCTACCCTTCCCTTCACTTCTGTCTCGCCCTCTCTTAAAAAAAAGAAATGCAATTACAGAGGTCAAAGACCACACGGTCACAGTCATGAAGCAAAAACACAGGGAAAAACAGTTTTTTCTAATTGAAAGCGAGTGTACACCCAAAGCAAAACATGAACAATATGATATGCAAAACTGTTTTCGTAATCATGATTTAAAATAGCTGCTAATTAAGAAAAAAGTTCACTGGTATGATACCACTTTCTTATATGCTTTAAAATTGTAAAACAAATTCAAAATAGCAAACACAGATCATAACCTTACATCATATTACACTAATAAACTTTTCAGAAAAACATGGCATTAAGTTTCTAAAATCCTAGATAGGTCCCTATGACCATAAAATATTATAACCCATTCTGAACGTATTATAGGATCATGTGGCAAGACCACAAAATGTGGCCATTTGTGTCGTAATTCCATTTTAGGAAATTTATCCTGATTAAATCTTTCAACAGAAAAAAATAATAGGCAGAAAGATGGTCACTACAGTAGCACTATCTTTAATAATAGAAAATTGCAAAACTGAAAACACTCACTAATGTAGGAATAACCAGTAATAAAGGAAGAGCTAATGTCAGCTTAATAGCAAAGGAGCAGTGTAAAGTTCTGAAGATGCTGTGGGCTTTATCAACACAGACTTGTGTTTCAGTCCTGGCGCAAGCCTTCACTAGCTGCATGTACTAGCTTGGGAAGCTGCTTAACACATCATAGGTTCAATTTCTCTTTTAACAAAAGGAGATCATAATTCTTATGTTAGAAGGTTTGGGAAGATTAAACATCCAAAGAGACTCATGTGGTGTCTGAAACTTACAAACTGAATAAAAACTCCCTTTCTCTCTTTACAGACATTAAAGCTGTTAGAACCATGCAGAAACAATGAAAAACGTTCAGTATTCATTAAAGAAAACAGTGAATATAAAACTGTATTTACAGTATAATTTAGTAATGGATTATAACTAATAATTAAGTTTGAATGAACAAAATTGAAAGCTACATGTGCAACTGGATAAAAAATGAGTAGTGGGATGTATATAAAAATTACAATAATAATGTTAAAATGGTAAAATAATAGTGGAACTATAAAAATTTTCCTTAGTGTTGTTATTTTTATAATTAAAAAAGTAAAGGAGATGCATGGGTATTTCTACAAAACTTATGAACATTCTACTATCATGTTTACTATAGAAAATAAACATCATCACTAATCATTCAAAAACAGAAATTATGAAACCTGCAGCCTAAGCCTGACTTCTTAAGAAGCCTGAACAGCCTGAAGAGCGTCATAGTTATCCTGCTCTAATTCTTGTTTGGAAAAAGGCACAGATATGGACACAATCCCTGATCCCTAAGTGTTTCTGTGGGCTCTCAAATTACAATCATACTCTACACAATCACCCACAGTGCATTTTTAGTCAGACAGGAGTGCAGGGGAAGAGAGCTGGGAGGTCATGCATCCTTAAAAGGCTGGCAACTGTGGATGCCATGACATGTACACAAAAGGTGGGGAGGTCATGCTTGTCCCCAACTTCTGCCTCAGCTTTGCTCACTCTCTATTCCTAGGTTCCTCATGCCCTAGAGCAGCATGAAACCTCCCCTGTGGTATCCCATCCAAGTCTGTCCTTCCTAAACAGAAAGCCAGTGCTGTGAACCCAGCCCTCCATCCCAACTTGTCCTTTTAGAATTTATAACTGCAAGTGCCTGCCCTCTGGCAGCTTTCTTTTTGAAAAGTAAAGCATGAAACAATTTCACACTAAGAATGAAAGGAATGGCAGTAAGATCTCATCTCTATTGACCAAAAACCCCCAGCCCACACATTTTATGAATCATGCATGATTCCTATGGAGACATGTTAGCCTCTGAAACAGTGAAAGAACTATGCTAGAAGAAGAGGAAATAATCTTCCTAGGATCCTCTAAGTAACAACATTTACCTGGATTTTTACTTACGACAGAAGATACAACTACTACTCTTTCCAACATTTAGGAATAAGGGTGCATTTTATTTTTTAAAGAAATATTTTATAATGTAAGATTTTGTAATTTAATGAAAAAAGGTGGGGCTAATACAACAAATATACTTAAAGAACAATTATAAACAGCATGATAAAGGCAAATAATGTTAAAAAGATAAGTGACCTGTAGTTCCTAATGCCCCCAAATAGTTACAGTACTGGCAGTAATGGCATTACTAATCCATTTACTTTTATTAGTATTTACAACTATGTACATTTATGTATATGTTTATACATGGATATATGTATTTATCAGTCTTACCAAGATAGAATTCACAAAACTCCTTTTATTCTAAAAAAAGTGATTTATTCCTATTAGAAGCAATCTTGTGTTCCAAAGTAATGAAACAATTATCTACTTATCTGGTCACTAAGTGCTAACTGCAATTGGAAGAAAAATGATTGTTTTAATTTTTTTTTTAATTCTAGAAGCAACACATTCCTACTAGTGGTGTTTTAAATATTTCCATTATTTTAAAAGAGATAAAAAATCTTTAAGGGTTTGCATTTATAATGAAATTTATTATAGATTAGAAAAAAAATTCTGTGACAGAAGAAATCTTATCATGATTAAAAATTATGGAAAAAAGAATGTTTGCTCACAGTTCATACTTAAGTGGAGACCCAGAATAGTCAACACAATGCTAAAGAACAAAGTTGGAGGAATAATACTACCTGACTTCACTATATAGATACAGTAATCAAAACACTTTAGTATAGGCTAAAGAATAGCCAAACAAATGGAAAAGAATAGGAAATGCAGAAATAAGCCATAAATATAACTAACTGATCTTTGAGAAATGAGCAAAGGTGATAAAATGGAGCAAAGATAGTCTTTTCAACAAATGGTGCTGGAACAACTGGACTTCCACCTACAAAAATAAATAAATCTAGACACAGACCTCATACCCTTCGCAAAATTTAACTGAAAACCAATCATAGGTCTAAATGTAAACATGAAACTATAAAATTCCTAGGTGATAACCTAGGCGAAAATCTTTAGGTGTGGTGATGACCTTTCTAGATACAACACCAAAGCTGATGTATCAACAAAGTTTAGATACAACACCATGACATAATTGATGAGCTGGATTCCACTAAAATTAAAAACTGCTCTGTAAAAGACACCGATGAGAAAATGAGAAGACAAGTCACAGACTGGGAGAGAATACTTGCAAAAGACACATCTGATAAATGACTTTTATCCAAAGTATACAAACAACTCTTAAAACTCAACAATAAGAAAATGAACAACCTGATTTTAAAATGGCCAAAGACCTAAACAGACACTTCACCAAATATAGACAGATGGAAAATAAGCATATAAAATACGTTCAACATCATTTGTCATTAGGGAAATGCAAATTAAAACAACAAGATACCACTACACACCTCTTAGAATGGCCAAAGTACTGACATCACCAAATGCTAGTGAGGCTATGGAGCAAGAGGAATTCGTATTCATTGACGGTGGGGATGCAAAATGCTATACAACTTTGGAAGACAGTATGGCAGTTTCTTACAAAATTCAACATACTCTCACCATATGATCCAGCAATCACACTCCTTGGTATTTATCCAAAGAAGCTGTAAACCTAAGTCCACACAAAACTTGTACACTGATGTTTATGGCAGCTTTATTCATAAGTGCCAAAACCTGGCAGCAATCAAGATATCATTCAGTATGTAAATAAATAAACAGTAGTATATCCAGACATTGAAGTATTATTCAGTACTAAAAAGAATATGCTATCAAGTCATGAGAAGACATTTAAAACCTCAAATAGATACTGTGAAAAAAGCCAATGTGAAAAGACTACAAACTGTATGACATTCTGAAAAAGGCAAAACTACAGAGAGACTAAGAAGACTTAAAAGGTCAATGGTTTCCAGGGGTATATGGGAAGGAATGATGAACAGGCTGAACACAGAGTATTATAGGGCAATGAAATTGTTCTTTGTGACACTATAATGGTGGATGTATGTCATTATACATTTGTCCAAACCTACAGAATGAACACCAAGAGTGAACCCTAAGGTAAACTATGGACTTTAGGTGATATTGACATGTCGATGTAGGTTCATTGATTGAAACACATGTACCACTCTTGTGCAGAATGTTGACAGTGAAGGAAGCTGTGCATATGTGGGGGCAGGTGTTGTATGAGAACTCTCTCTACTTTCCATTCAATTTCGCTGTGAGCCCAAAATTGTTCTAAAAAAGACCATCTATTTTTTAAAAAATTTAATGGAGAAAACATTTAAAAATTTATTTGACATTTTAAATATAGTGTATACAAATAGATTTTATGGATTCTACAGCTAAATTCCTTAGCTAACAATACAGTTTAAATTTTCTGTAATATAAGAGTTAGAAATAAATGTCCATGGCAGTAATATCTACCTAATTATACCGAATTTATCTCGTTTGTTTACAAAGAAGGTACAAATATTGGTGGCTATATAGGATATTTCTTTCTTTTAGGATTTTCACTGAAATGCTGTCAAGTTTCTCTAGATAACATTTTGGGATTATCAGACATTTACTACAACTAAATCTCGTGAGGCAATCTAGAACAGAGGTTGGAAAACAAGCCACATGCAGTTGCTGCTTGTTTTTGTAAATAAAGTTTTATTGAAACACAGCGGTGCCTAATTGTCCCTATACTGTCCACGGCGACTTTCATGCTACAATAGCACAACTAAGTAGCTACAAAAAAGAACAAAAGGCCTGTAAAGCTGAAATTATTTACTATGTCGCCCATTCCAAAAAGTTTCCTGTCTCCTGACTAAGAATAAGTAGTTGGTGTTTGGTAATGCTTTTCATTAAAGAAAGAATTTTGGTCTTTACCATTACTTTATTTGTACATAATAAATAATGCAATTCATAAAGTAGTTTCTTAATGAAGATCAAAAAAATACACTGATATAAAATAAATGCACATGAAGTGATAATGACACAATGGTTAGTGGACACTTCACGCTCACATGGACTGAATTTACGACTACACTAGTAAAATGATGGAAACATATTACTTTATTTTGTATAGCACCTCTTTTTCTTCATTTGTTAAATGATGAAAACAGTACCTGCCTCATTGGCTGGTGAGAGAATTCAGTGAAAATAAATATAACTTTAGCAGTTTCAGACATTTCCTAATCGTTAAGGTAAGTCACTAATATTATATAATTTAATCATGATTTCTCTTCCCTAAAAGTTATTCTTTTTTTTTTAAATTTTTTATTTATGTATTTGACAGAGAGAGACAGTGAGAGAGGGAACACAAGCAGGGGGAGTGGGAGAGGGAGAAGCAGGCTTCCCGCTGAGCAGGGAGCCCGATGTGGGGCTCGATCCCAGGACCCTGGGATCATGACCTGAGCCGAAGGCAGAAGCTTAACTACTGAGCCACCCAGGTGCCCATCTAAAAGTTATTCTTAAACATAAGGACATTCTCTTGAGATTAGTTAGAAACCTGATTTTAAAACTATTTCTTGAAGGGGAAAAAATGCATCAAAGTGGGCAGTGTTCCATGTCTTCAAGTTTAATTCATCTTTGATCTGTTTATATACTGGGCCTTGAAACAAGATTTAGTCTGGAAAAAAAGGATTTCACTACTCTTAAACAAATTTAAAAACTAAAGGACCAGAAAGTATTTAATTTTATGTGCCATAAAAGGTTAATAACAGAAAAAAATTCTATAATAAAATAAAATGATCCAAAGACCCATATACAATTGGGCAATGATTAAGTTTTATGTAAGCAATTATTATCATTCCACTTTTTCTTTAACAATCTTGAATGGAGCATTTTGAACAATGGAGTTTAAAAGTAAAACTGCTTAACTTCCAAGCACAATAAAACAATATAAAATTTTATTATATATATTTCAGTTGATACTACTTCATGAAAACAGTAAATAATATAACATTTCAGATTTTTACATTATGTAAAAAATAGAAATTAAAATTTTTGAGGCATGAAAGAAGACTGGTGCTTTTTAAAAAGATTAAAAAGAAAAAACAAAAAACCAGAAGTATAAAGTATGAAATTCTTCTCTGTCTTATCTACTGAATAAAGGATGACATTCTTCTCTGTCTTATCTACTGAATAAAATGGCAAACAAGACAGGATGACCTATCAATATTGGGAGGATAATATTATCTATGAATATTTTATGACTTACATGGCTAACCACTGAACTAAAAAATTATTAAGAACTAAAAATTCATAGTCATTATCTCAGAATTCAAGAAAAATTTTAAGAGCATAAAAAATAATTTTAACCATTAAATATCCTCTAAAAACAGAGTAAAAGAAAGTAAGTGTACCTGGTGTCCAGCCTTTACTTGCTTCAAAACATTTTCATAGCATACTTCGTCCATGTTATTCAATTGTTGTACCTTAAGGTTTTTAAAACACAAATAATAAAATGAAGCTATTATAAACTTTCTAACTACCAACAAAACTACAGATTTTAAGGCATTTTTTTCCCTTTCAGATTAAGTAGAATGCTGAAGCAACAAATGCAATATAAATACCTAGCATGTAACAACTTAATAAGAAACAAACACAATATGGTTTAAAAGTACAAATAAAATACCTCATATAATACTTTCAGAGTACTAACTTTCTAAGTGTGTCAAGTTTTTTAAAGACAATTTTAAGGATAATATACTAGTTGTAGATATTTTAGAATAATTTTAAAGTTTTCTCGGCTTTTCCCAGGAAAGCTCGCTCTTCAGGCTGTTTTTCTTCTATTTCATTCTATAAACTATAGAGCTTTCTTATGGAATTCTCAAAATCACCAGAACACTACTAGTAGAATGCCATGGTATATAAAGCTGAAATTGAAGGAAACATACTCTTTCTGTAATATATATGGAGAAGGGTAGACATTTTTCTACAGAAACATTTTTCAGACTAATTGAAAATTTAATATCAAATTCATGAGGGTCTCATTTTCCCTATTAATGATGAGGAAAACTTCCAACCAAAAATGTAAGACGTTTAATCCAAAGGAGCAGGCATGTGATTCAGCCTGTATCTCTCTATTTAACATTTATTAAGAGTGTGGAAGGGATGAAAATGTCATATACATCTGAAATGACTATGATTTGGACTATTTGCTTTAATAAAGTAAACGTTTTATCATTCTGTTACTCTTTGTGGTAACTAAAATGAGATAATCAGAAGATAATTTACTCCCCATTAATGATTCAAAAACAACTTCAGCTCACAATAATTTTTTCAGTGTAGTCTGAGTTGAGTTCCAACCAAAGCCATTATTTCAAATTAGAGGTGTCAGGCACACCATCTTCCTATGTTCTTCCATGATAACTGAATCACATCATGTGTTTCTGAATGAAACTCTGAGAAACCTACAAGGATTTCCTTTCATATAAGATGACAAATTAATAACTGGTTAGCAAATATAGTAAACAACACCCTGGGGAAATGCTTAATGGTTACCAATTGTATATTTCACTGAGTGTAAAAATAATTCATTTTAGTAAGACAGAAAAATCTGTATCTATAATTAATACATATAATTAATTTACTATTTACAGTAAGATATGTAAAAGTGTTTTTCTAATATTGCCCAACTTCTAAACTTACAAAATAATTATGGTGGTTTAATCACCTGATGCCATTCCTTTTATGATTACAATGTTAACATACTGTGGTGCAAATACTTTGAATTTAATTAGCTTTAAGTGATTTACCACTTTGTATGACAGAATTTAAAAAAAATTTCAAATGGCTGAAAAGCATCTGAAAACTTTTTATTCTCTGTACCTTTCGGTGATAACCATCTGCTACCATTTAAATTATAAAGCTGAAAGAACAATCTAAAGCTATAAAAAAAATCTCTACATCTGTCCTAATGATACATTAAAATATACTAAATAATCAAATATATATTAAGTGACTGAAAAAACAAGCAAGTGATACTGAAAAGCACTTGAAACAAATTAATGATAAAATATGTACAGCATGACTATTATCATATCATGAACTAGCCTTTTGTCCATAAGTATGAAATGGCTCCCCACAACTCCAAAGATACCTTACTTTGATGCAATGTAGATGGAGCACAGACACTGTTTTATGAGTCACTTCTGGTATTTTTTAGCTGAGTATTTTATTTGTAATAGTGTAAGGTAAAATGACCCTACTTTACTAATAAAAATCTTTTTAGACAAGTAATGCAATACACTAAAGACCAAGGCTGACATAACAACACATGATTCCATCTTATTTTCTTTTATGAAGAGGTCATAAGGCGTTTGAATCTTCTTTTAAACCTATTTCTTCTACAGAGAAAAAAGTGTCATTAAACAGAATATTAAATTCAAAATTTTGAGCAAAGTACAATATTCTTTCACAATATTATAAAAGTCTAAAATAAGCACCCTAATAGTATAAATGGTACATAGTAATACTATAAACAACTTTTAAAAGCATTATAAAGAATTTCATAAATGCCACATATATATAATTAATATGGTAATTATAAAATATTACAATGAAATAGAACACCTCCATTAATAGTTGCTACTAGGAATTATTTTTCAATTGCATAAAATGTATTATTTTAGATGAATATCATATCAAAATGTATATTACTGGTTTAATGAAAGTCTTTTATTATTTCATACCATCTTCAATCATATCAAAATAACTTTTTGAAACTTAAACCTTATATATAACTTGTATTCTTAGCCAAGAATACAAAATATACATTGATAATAGCAATGCAAACTATAAGCAACTTTTGGAAGTTTTTTTTTTTACTACGTATAGTTAAGGAAATGTGCTTGATTTTGTCTAAAACGTTTGTAATCTTACAGATTAGGTCCTTTGGAGAAATCCCAAACAAGCATTAAACAATAAATCCACAAAAACAGTTTTAGAAAAGTATATTATTAAAAAATATTTACCTTATTTGCACTTTTAACCCCCAGAAATGTCTGTCCAAGAGGAACTGGTCGAAAACGGCCATCAAAGTAGAAAAGTCCAATACAGGGATTAACGTGTAAAAATGTAGCAACATCGAGGTAGTTGGGTAAGGTTGCAGAGAGCCCAAGAATCCTTATCATACTCTGTGTGGATTCCACCTACATGGGTTATATTATTTAATGTATGATGTAAATTCAACCCATTTGGATTTTTATAGAGTTTGAAATAAATTTTAATAGAGTATGAAACATTTACAATAAAACAAGATCCCCCTCCACCAATATGTAGTAACAACACACAGTCTAGAAGACAGATATTATGAAAGAAAACTGACCTAAACCTGGCATTAAGAATTATATAGGGTGCCTGGGTGGCTCAGTCGTTAAGCGTCTGCCTTCAGCTCAGGTCATGATCCCAGAGTCCTGGGATTGAGTCCCACATCGGGCTCCCTGCTCAGCGGGAAGCCTGCTTCTCCCTCTCCCACTCCCCCTGCTTGTGTTCCTGCTCTCGCTGTCTCTCTCTGTCAAATAAATAAAATCTTAAAAAAAAGAATAATATAAAATAATTAAAAATGTAATTTTAGTAGATTTCCTGAACTGGAAAATCCTATCAGTTAATGTTTTTTTTTTTTCTAAAAATGTAATAAGGTAAGTGACATACATGGATTAGGTTTTAGTCTTAAGTTTTACAAATTTATAATTTCAGGTGCTAAAAATTAAAAGCATAAAAGTCTAAAATAAGTTAAGATAAAATATTTCTAGTGTTTTACAAATTTAAATTTAAAATGCATAACAATTTCATGACAGAAATATTTGAAACTATGTGTTACAATACATTCAATGAAAAATTATTTCCACGGACATTTTAAACATTTTATTATTTATTTATTTATTGGGTTTTTTTAGAGGTGGGGAGGGGCAGAGGCAAAGGGAGAGAGAGTCTTAAGCAGGATCCATGCCCAGTGAGGAGCATAATGCAAGGCTCCATTTCACAACCTGGAGATCATAACCTGAGCTGAAATCAGGAGTCAGACACCTAACTGACTCAACCACCCAGGTGCTTCTCCATGGACCTTTTAAAAAAAATCAGCATCTTCCTTCCCTAAGTACAGATTGCTTACTTAGTCCATAATTCTTTAGCTATTATGTAGTATTCCTTTTACTATGTCATAGTAACATATAGTTGAGCATATCAGTAAAGCAGATGAATTTCTGAGAAACAAACACAACTATTCTATCATCACAGAGGAAGTTTTCAAATTGCCTTCACAAATTATCATTAAGCACTTTATATTAAGATAATTTTATATTCATAACGGAAAGTTTGATTGCATGGAATAACAGCCAAAACTTTGGAAAAAAATTTCAAACTTCTCAAAAAATGTATTGAGCCACATTTTTTTGTGTTCATTGGTATAGTGTAATACTCTCATTTTTTTTTCTGAGCACTGTTGATAATGCTGATTTAATTTGTTCACCAACTATCTACTAAGCTCTTAATGACAGGCACAGTGCCAACAGAGCAGGAGCTTAGAGTCTATGTGTAATAATGACAGCAAACATTGTGATGTGTCCTATTAATAGCAGCACTTTCTAAAAACTGTGAGAATAATGGAGAGAGATCACTAATTAAACCCAGGTAAGTCAGGGAAGGCATGCTGAGTACAGGCAATAGTTGCTGGCATTCTAATCTGAGAGAACAACAGACAGACAGGGAGACCAGAAAGGACGGTGAATTTAAGGTGCTGCACTTAGAAAGAACTAGTGGTATGAACTGGAGGAGGGAGGTGACAGAAGATCCGGTTAGAAATACAGAAATGACCATGAAAGAGCTCACATGCCAAGGAGTTTGTCCATTTAACTACTCATAAGCACTCAGCAGTGTCCAGTTCTCTCTCAATTATGTTTTCAGGTCTAACTCATGATAGTTTAGAGCACTGTCATCTTTTTAAGTTTCTAAACATTCTGTAAAAAGTCTTCATCATTTCTAATTTTATTTATTCATTGGTTTTTCTACTTGTGATTAGACTTGTGAGGTTTCTTTATTTTACTTAGTTTTTTTTTAACTCTTTTACTTTTTTAAAAAATTCTTTTGTGTTCCTATTTCATAATTAATTTTATTTTTTCAGCTTTATTATTTTTTCCATTTGTTTTTGTTAGAATAGTCTATTTAAAACAGTCTAACATTTAACATTTAATAACTAACTTATTTATGGTCCCTCCATTCCTATTTCATTTAAGAGTATAATTCTTACTCTGAATTATAATTCTGGGTATATAAGAATATATACCTTGCTCTCCCTTCCTTCCATCATCACTTAACTGACCTCTAAGTGGCAGGAGATTTATCTTTCAATTGGTTAAGTTTTCAATCTTCATTTTAGCAGATATAAAAGTAGAGAACATATGTAGGTATGTGTGCATACATATGCATATATGTCTATATAGATGTGTATATATAATTTTATCATATAAAAGTTATTTCTAAATTTCTCTTGTATTCTATAAAGACTATAATCTGTTCAATTTCTGCTTTGAGAAAATGTCCCATGGAGATGTGAGATTTATCTATTCATAATATATACAGTTCTACATGTTTGATCACTTTACCATGTTAATTACATTATTCAAATTCTCTACATTAGCAATACAGGATGTTAGTATTTGCCAAAAGAAAGAATCATTTTAATCACATGCAAACGTCCCATTTTGAATTAGGATACAAAATGTTCCTAAGGGGAATAACTTATATCATAAGCATGATACAGTAAAGGACCATTCACACCTAAGCCCTAGGGGTTCTGCAGAAATACTGGGTGGCATTCTGTAGCCCCATGTCCCTACAGTAGTCCTTCTGTCTGTGTTCTCATATCTCTTCTGCTTCTATATTTTGTATACTTCACTTCTAAATAAAAGTCTGATTTAGAAAATGGTTTC
>NW_027397068.1:21270845-21291740 GCF_003265705.2 Callorhinus ursinus
AGAAAATGGTTTCTTACCTGAAAAAAAGTTTGAAAACCTCTGATGATTTTAAAAAGTGCACATGACTTAGAATGAATTTGGCAAGTTAATCAACCCATGAGAGGATGCATATAAAAAGATTTCTAACCTTAACAAAAGGTTATACAATATTATTATTTTTATAAATCTAAGAATATATGTCATTCTCACTTTCTTCTTATCATAAGTAAAATAAAGGGGTTCACGGAAAGACATTTGGGTAAATATTTTAATTATTTCTTCAGTTTCCTATGCTTCTTTCTTTGGTCAAAACCTGCTTGCATTATGCTGGTATCCTCAAGTTTACTGCACCTAAGCGAGCAATTCCCAATGACAGATTTCTCCTTGTATACTGTAATACAATGCACATACAGCTTGGGAAAATCCAAATGCCTGGGTATACTCCCTGACACAAATGTTTCTTATAAGCATAAGAGAAATTGTCACGCTGTAACTTCCAAACTCTTTCTTTAAGTTTAGAGATGAGTTTAGAGATTATATCTGGGCTTATTTGAGGACTGAATAAAACACTACCTATGAGATATATATAGCTCCTTAGAGGATTCTTATCACTTTCGTAAAAGAATAAGAACTACAACTTGTAAATCAACCTTCCTTTCAAATGAAAGGTATTTATCTGGATATAAAAACAACCTCCCTGGCAAAAAGCCCTAAACTGAGTTTATCATGTACTGAATCAACATAAACATTTGTCTGGCAGAGTTACAGACTGGTTAAAGAAACAGATCCATTTGCTTGATTAAACTTACAAATCAATGGATTTGTAAACATTATAAAAAATGTATAAATTAGCTAAATTTATAGAAAATGAAAAAATAAGAAAATGAAGATAAATAAGTGAATTTTCAAAATATGGTTTTGAATTTAATTCAAAAAATTTTACCTTTAGGTGATATTATCCAGAAAACAACTCAATAAGCCTTGGACATCATATTTTGTTAAATTATTGTTCATTCACTTATTTTTAGCGAGTATTTTATAAATCTGCTTTCACAAAGAAAAAGGGGACAAAGTATGTTCCAATTTGATATTCATTATTACTAGAAAGGATTCAAGAATAAAATAAATAACAACAGTCAGAAAAGGGAGTAAACAAACAAAGTACTCCTTACAGAGGAGCAAGGACAGTATTTTAAGTAAGTTCAGAAAGGATTTTGCCATTTCATTAGTCAGTCAACAGATTTCAATTGTGTACCTAAATGCATTTTGGAGGGGGGGCAGGGGGGCACCAGGAAATAGCAATAAACATAATAGTGTACAATAAACATAACAGGGTCTTTACAATCAAGGAGCTGACATTTTTGTGAGAGAGAAAGACAACCATAAACTCATAAACAAATCAGGCAATTTCAGGTATCAATAAGTGCCATCAGTAAAACAAGACAGGGTAATGGCATAAAAGGTAGCATGGGAGGGGTCCTATGTTAGTTGGGATAATGAGGAAAAGCCTCGCTAAAGAAATATTTGAGAGACAATCAGGGGATAAAAACCTTCAAACAGAAGAAAAAGTAAGTGCAAAGGCAGATTGGAACAAACTGAGCAGAAAGCAGATGAATGAGAGGACTGAGTGGACAGAGCTGAGTTTAGAGGTCACCTGAGAATCCTCTCGTGTATGACTCTGTAGGCCATAATTCACAAGCTAGATTCAATAGATACATAGGAGCACTTTCTACACACAATACTGGAAAAACACATGGGAATTTACATTAAATAGCTATAGAAACTTTGTAACAAACATATTGTTAGGTCACAAAAAACTCAGTAAGTTCCAAAACAGAAAAAGAATATAGGCCACTTTCTCTGATTACAGTGTAACATACCTAGAAAGATAAAATCAAGGAATGGCCAAAAATTTCTATTCATTTGGTGATAAAAATATATCATTATGATCTTATGAGGCTACTATCAACAACTTCATAGCAGGTTTCTGGGGAGGCTGTTGATAAGTTTGCTCAGTCTAAAAGACTCAGTGGGTATAAGCAAAGTAGTCCAATGTGAGTAATATGAATACTTTCAGAATTAGCCATCCATCAATCCTGGCTTAGGACCCAAACTTTAGGCAATGGGGACAGAATGAGTAAGACAGAGATCCACACATACTGAGACTGTTTGCAGAAGCATAAGGAGAGAGGATTAAAACATGATAGAGATGGATGAAAATGAAAGTATAAGTACATACACAACATCTGACCACAAATTTTCTTATGACTATGAGCAAAATCCCAAACCAAACCCAACTTAAAACAAAGGAACCCTCTATAGGGGAAACAATGAACATACCTATTACTTAAAGAAACCTCCTTTACATGTTGTGATGAGAATTCTTTACAGTGATTAGAATGATGATTTTAATTACACAATAGTTCTATGTAGTACTGATGGTGATGTGAAAGGAAATGAAAGTGATTTTTGGTTTTAAAATCATTATTTACAACATAAAAGTTACTGAACATATTTTTAGGGTATTTCCATGTTAAATACATGATGCTCGGCAAACACAATGGACATTTTTCTGCTAAAAATCCATTTTAAAACTACTCTATTTTGTATCTAAATGTATAATCCTATTATTCTCAATATATATAAGGCTGTATTATTTTCTTTTAAATGAGAATAACTTGGAACTTTATGTCCTAAACCAAATCTCGAGGCTCTATAAACTACACATATCCACCTAAAAAGTATTAATTGTTGAAAACAATAAAAATTTTAATATTTTACAGCTTCTTCTGTATCATCAGCCCAAAACTATGCAGTAAGTTTTTATGACATTTGCCCTTAGATAAAATCTAAATTCAGACAGTAAGAAGACAACTAATTGTAGTTAAATCTTGCTCAATACAACAGATTTGCAGAACGTGCCCTCTTTATCTTTTTTTTTCTCACATATATTCCATTATTTGTTTCAGAGGTACAGATCTGTGATTCAACAGTCTTGCACAATTCACAGCGCTCACCATAGTACATACCCCCCCAATGTCTATCACCCAGCCACCCCATCCCTCCCACCCCACCCCCACTCCAGCAATCCTCAGTATGTTTCCTGAGATTAAGAATTTCTCCTATCAGTGAGGTCATATGATACATGTCTTTCTCTGATTGACTTATTTCGCTCAACATAACATAACAATAAAAAATTAAAAAAAATAAATAAAATACAACAGATTTGGCCTTTCTTACACTTTTTCTCTTCCAAATTCCTCTCAGTCATGCCAAGTGTGTTGTGAATTTGGTCTCTAATACAACCACAAAATTTCAGAACCTGAACACAATCCACATTGTATTAGAATAGATTCTAATGGTGCTTCCGTTAGTTACAAATGTTGATGTGGTATATAAAACACTGCCATCTACTGGGAACATCTGGTAATCAAAAGCAACAAATAAAAACAGGAAGTTTGCTTTTTAATAAACATAGTTATGCTCTTTGTCATAGCATATTAAGAATATAAGAAGAATCACATAGACCCTTCTATCAAGGATTTTAAATCTAGTAAAGGATACAAATGAAGACAGAATTAATTATAGCAAGTTGTGAAATTATAAGGATGACAGTGATAAGTGCTAAAAATGTGCAAAGTAAAGGAGCAGAGAGGGAATACAGAAAAGGTGCAATTCATTTTGAATAGCGAACTAGGAAACACTTATTTTTTTTAAAGATTTTATTTATTTATTTGACAGAGAAAGAAACAGCAAAAGAGGGAACACAAGCAGGGGGAGTGGGAGAGAGAGTAGCAGGCTTCCTGCTGAGCAGGGAACCTGATGCAGGGCTCTATCCCAGGACCCTGGGATCATGACCTGAGCTGAAGGCAGACACTTGACTGAGCCACCCAGAGTCCTAGGAAACACTTAATAGAAGTGATATTTGGCAGATTCATAAGAATAGCAGGTTTTCAACAGATGAACGTGTGGAGTGATAAAGATATGTAATTTTGCATTTATAACCCTTAATCTCATAACCAATAACATATTCTGCCTCCAGTGAGATGAATTTCATCTCCAGAAAAGAGTCCATGGTACTGGAAAGAAAAAGGGGAAGGAATGAATAGTTTTGTGTGGCTGGAACCTATTATAGCTAGGGAACACGTAGAAGTTAAAATTAGACAAATCGATCACAGCTCCAATAGTCTTTAATGTCCAGATAAGGAATTTAAACATTTTTTTCAGATAACAAACAGCAAGCCATCAGTAGTTTATGAGCATAGTAGTGATGAACCATACAAGTGGAGTTTCATTATATGATGGATATATTATATATTTAGATGTTATATAATCTATATTATATATAATATATATTCCTGTATCATACAAGATATATTTCTATAATTGTATTACATATGCAGTAAACAAATCTATATTTTATATATTTAGTTTATATACATTTAACTTATATAGTTTATAATATTTATATTATATGGAAAATTATAGCTTTTTAAATAACAAAATATTTATAAATTTATATGCCTTATGTGTATATAAAATACATAATATCATGTGTCTGTGTGCATATATACAGAAAGTATTAGCAGCAGGCCTGCAATCTATTTGCTCCCTTAACTGGTGGTACTCAGGAAAGAAAGATGTCCTAGTCAAATCCCCTTGTAAACTTGCTAATGACAGACCTCCTGGTAAATGTACTAATGATATTCACTTGACCTTATCTTCATAATGCTTTTAGCTGATGGATGTGGTCTCTTTAAGCAGCTCAATGTAAATAATCCTAGGATGTATGGATTCCTATGGCATGGCTCCCTGAAAAACATCACTTAAGTTATATAAGTATCACACTATAAAATAAAAACATTATATGATTAAAATAGCTCTTTTTTGTAAATGATGCCCTGCATGTTTCTTTTTGAGAATTCCTATGTAAAATCTGGGCCAGAGCCAATCCAAAATGGCAAGAAAGGACCTGGAAAGCAGTGATGGCAGTTCCAGGCTTCTCCGTGCTTCACCTGGGTCTCACAACTACCTGTATCCTTGAAATTCTTAAATTGGATATTAGCTAAAATCTGATTTTTGTCATTTTGAGTATTTCAACCCTTTGTGTTTTATGTATATGTGTTTATATGTCTATGTGTACATGTATTTTTAAGTTATATGATAAAATATGAACATGTCCCAAACAACCGTCGAATTCCATCTCTTTTATCAAAACACCCTTATAGTTTGTAGAATATCCTTCCGTGAATATGCATCCTACTCTACCCAAATCTAAAATCTAAATGTAAGCAAGAACTCTGTTAACTATATCCATAGCACCTAGATGCCATATGTGGTTGGCATATGTTCACTAAATGAATGAATGAAAATACAAACATATTGCACATTTTTTCTTTACATAAACGGGATTGTGCTATATACACAGGACAACTTCCTTTTTTAATGAGAATATAACATATCTTTTAAGTCCAGTTCATACAGCTCTACCTCTTTCTTTTCAAAGGCTGCAATGTAGCATTTTATGGTATGAATATAGTTTGTTAAACCATTTCATCTTTTGTTGGACACCTGGCTTGCTTCTAACATATTCTGCATTAACAAGAAAACTACAGTGAACACTGTTACTATTATATTTATGTGTTTGTGCTATGACTTCCATACATTAGATCCCTAGAAGTAAAAACACAGGGCTGATTCTAGTGAGTGCTTTCAAATTACATTCTTTTTTCACTTTTGCCAATCTGATAAAACTCTCATGTCCTCTTAAGCATATTTTCTATAATGCTCAGTATGTTTATTTCTACTGTGAAATGCTTCTCTAAATTTTTTAAAAAGTTTTATTTCTTATTAATTATAATAACTATTAAATATAAAAGACATTTATTTTATGTGCTACAAATAATTTGTTATTCTGTCTTATATTTTAACTTTTTGGAGCCATCTTTACAGGTTAGAAGTTTTTAATATTTAGATATCCAAATGTACCACGTGTTCCCTTTATAACCTTTGGAGTTTTGCATTTTGCTTAGAGCTTCTCTACTCCAAGGCTATTAAAAAATGCTCTCTTATGTCTTCTTTAATGTACAGAGAGTTTTGTTTGATATAGCTAAATTATTAACCATCTAGAATTTTATGGTGGATTTACCAGATGAAAACACACTATTTTAAAGCATTTTAAAATGCAATATTAACTTCCTAAAATTTTGTACTCCATCTTTTACATTAAATTCCCATACCTAGACCTGGATCAGAGCTGTTTAATACTCATGGGTATTCTAAGACACTTTATCTTTTTACTTAATGAAAAGAAGGGCTGGCAGAAAATAATCATGATACATTGGTAAATTCACCAATTTTTGTGTGGACTATTTATGAATAGCCACAAAGCTCCGAAACTAGAGACAGCATATACATGTCTTTAAAAAAAAAATGATTAAGATTATGCACACGAGGTGATTATATTTTACTTTATCTAATATATCAGAAAAATTATAAATCATGTTCAGATTTTTTCAGGGGGTAGAAGTTAAGTGCAGATAGGAGAGAAGTGGAGGAAATCACTAATATTTGCCTATGTTCTATTATATCTTAATACTGCTTAGTCAATTATTAGACTTGGCTTTGCAACAATGGCTTAAAAGTTTTCCTGTATTTACTTTCGTTAATTTATAGAGACTTCAATAAAATAAGATTTGGAAGGAAGGAAGAAAGAGAACTTTCAATATGAAAACAAAATACCTAAAACTTTCCCCACACTAAAATTAACTTTATTCCCATAAATAATACATATTAATATTTTTTGAATGCTATATTTAAGCTTAAAAACTTAATCGTCCCTCCAAAATAAGCTTAAAAATAACTTCCTCTTACCTGCCGTAAAGTACGTGCCACTATGCTTTCTAATACTGGTCCCCTATCTTCATGCAGCAAATGAACTTCATCAAGAATAAGGAGCTTCACAATTTGGGAAAGAGCTACATCTCCGACACTCTTTCTTGTCACTACATCCCATTTTTCTGGGGTGGTCACAAGCATCTATAAGATAAATTAAAAAAAAAGAAAAAGTCACATAGTTAATATAAATTTCAATGTGTCATTCAAAAAGAAATATGATAGGCAACAATTATACAGATCAAATAAAAAGTGTTTAAAATATCCTGGAATGATATATAATTTACTATAGACACTGTCACTTCAAGAGTAATATTTCATTTCATCTAGCTTCACTTAAGTTGTGATATTAAGTCATTATTTAAAACTCAGTGATGATAGTCTGTCAAAAAATTGTAGTGAAGTGTACAAAATACATATTTTTTGAAAAGTGTCTTCTGATGTAAAAAAACAAATGATTCTGAGGTGCCTGGGTGGCTCAGTTGGTTAAACATCTGCCTTTGGATCATGCCTGGGTTGGAACCCTGCTTTGGGCTCCCTGTTCAGTGGGGAATCTGCTTGCCCCTCACCCTCTGCGCCTCCCCCGCCCCTGCTCCTGTGCTATCAAATAAATAAATAAATAAATAAATAAATAAATAAATAAAATCTTAAAAAAAAACAAAATAAAAACAAATGATTCTATCTTTTAAACTGCATACATTGATAATGGTCTTTATGTGAAAAGGGACAACAAAGTGAACCAAGTGTTAAAAGGCAATAAAAAGGAAATCAAGAATCCACTCTAGAAATGATCACCTTTTTATACCTATCCAAATGTGAAGGAAAATTTACTAATGACACAGTTTTCAACAAATTGCCCTTTAATATCAACTAGTATATGCACTATTTAGTACCCAAAACTAATACATATAATACAGCCTAACTGGCACATAATAGCAACCCAAGGACTGAGTCACTGGAGACTCTAGGGTGTGTAGAGCAGAAGGTAAGCCTGAGGCATTTATGTGAACTTCACAGTAGCAGACCATTTAACGTGAAACTGGAATGATAATTCTCTTTGCTTTTCACATATTAAATTGTGTCCTCTAAAATCACCCTGTTGCAGAGACAAAGATGCCAAGTTTAATATACCTTCTATGATAGTAATACTACATTAGGAAATAAAGCAGTATGTGGATAATTCAAAGAATACTACATAACAAATCAAGACCAAGGCCTCTCATGGCCAGTGTATCAGGATTAGAGACTGATGAGGGTCACAACTGAACTGTGCTTTGAAGGGGTTAACTGAGATGAGAGTCAGATTGTTCTCTCAACATTTTTGTTATTTCACATCTGATTAAGTCATCTATGGGGACAATAATAATCTTTTTTTTTTAGATTGGTACAAGTTACATATAAATTCTTAAAAATCCAGAGTCTAAATTTGCCAATATGACCTGTTGCATTATTAGAGCTACCACTGCTATCATTATGAAATGGACTGTGTCAACGACAACATTTAGAAGCTGTACTTGAACAGAAATTAACTGACAAACTATAATGAATCGGATTAAGGAATTTATATCTAAAATATGAAATACTATAAATCCAAAGCTACTTAGTTGAAAGTTGCTAAGGCTGAATGGCAATGTTGAGATCACATCAAATTTTATAGAAAAGATATGCTGCTGGAATTAAATATAAACAGATGCATAATAAATTTTGAGATCTAAAATGGGTAAAAATATTCACTGTGAATTAAAATCTTTTGGAACAAATTTAAATTGAACTTCTACTTTGAATAATGACAAATTTAAAATAATCCAAGATGTATTAATATAAATACACCCAGGGATTACTTAATAACAACCTTTTTCATTAAAAATCCTGGAAGATGCTGATCTGTTTTCAAAACAATTCTACTACACTGTACATTTAATATCAGAATTTAAATAAGTAAGCTTATTAAGTCACAAATGTTAGGAATGACACAGGGTGCACCTTTAAATAATAAATACAAAGCTTGGTTACCTACCTCACCATGAACTTAGACTATTATGCTAATACTGTCTTATAATTAACTTTCAGAGATGACAATGTGGCAACAAATTGTAAAATCAAATTTTTCAGATATCAGAAAGCTGTACCAATGAAACCTTAAAAATCCATTTTAGCATTTTATTATACTTTACTTTCAGCATAGTGAGAAAAGGCTTCATTTATATTACTATTTCATCACTTCAGTTCCCTGAACTTAAAATGGCTAGAACATAAAGTGTCACATTTGCTTAATGAATTGGAACTCATGCAAGACATTTCCATCTGCTCTTATATTGGGGCATGGGTTAACTGTCAACATTTTTACTGTCAACTTAAATTTCTCTCAATATATGTACTTATTCCCTCAGAAATACAAAAATCATTACTTGAAACTGTTCCAATTTTATCCTGCCCACTGGGAAAATGGCATAGTTGTGATGCTATATACTACCATTGGATCAAAAATTTGGTGTATTTAGTTTTAAAATGCTCATCCATTTGACAGAAATACCAAATGACCTAAGACCTGCCAGAACCAATTCATCTGGTAAATTCACTTAAACATTAATAATAATAATAGTAACATTACATAGTAATAATAAATAATAATAGTAATATTATTATTTCACCGTTTAAAACACTATGACCTAAGGGAAGTCACTTCATTTCTTTTATTTTCCAGCTTTATTGAGATATTGAGATGTAACATATGTAAATTTAAGGTGCACATGTGGTGATTGGATACAGGTATATAATGCTAAATGATTACCATAAAAAGTTTAATTAACCCTTCCATCCCCTCATACAATTATGTGCATGTGTGTATGCATGTGTGGTGGTAACATTTAAGGTCCACTTTATTAATAACTTTCAAGTATATAATAGAGCACTGTAAATTACAATTACCATGCTGTACATTAGATCCTGAGAACATACTCATCTTATAGCTGTAAGTTTATATCCCTTGACCAATATATCCCCATTTCCCCTACCTCCAGCCCTTGGCAACCACCACTCCACTATTTAAGTTCAACTTTTTTATATTCCACATTTAAGTAAGAACATGCAGTATTGGTCATTCTCTGTCTTATTTCACTTAGCATAATGTCCTCAAGGTCCATCCATGTTGTCAAAAAGTTTGAGTTTCCTTCCTTTTTATGGCTGAGCAATATTCCATTGTACATATATATCACATTTTCTTTATCTATTCATCCACTGGTTGTTCCCATGTCTTGGCTACTGTTGATAATGCTTCAAAGAACATGGGGGAGTGTGGGGATGTTCAATTTTGTCAAGTGATTTTTTTCTGCATCTAGTAAGATGATGGTATGATTTTTCTCTTTCATTCTATTAATATGATGTATTGGTCTGGTTAGATTTTCTCTTTCTTCATGACTCAGTAGGTTGTATGTTTCTAGGAATTTATCCATTTTTTTCTAGGTTGTTCAATTTGCTGATGTATAATTGCTCATAGTAGTTTCTTATGATCCTTTATTTCTATGGTATCCAAATTGGAAAGGAAGCAGTGAAACTGTCACTATTTGCAGAAGACATGATACTATATATAGAAAAACCCTAACGACTCCACCAAAAAATACCTTGTTAAAACTAATAAATTAATTCAGTAAAGTTGGAGGATACAAAATGAATAGACAGAAATCTATTGCATTTCTTTAAATTAATAACAAACTATAATCGAAATGCAGAAAACAATCTCATTTACAATTGCATCAAAATGAATAAAATATCTGGGAATAAATTTAACCAAGGAGGTGAAAGATCTATACTCTGAAAACTGTAAGACGTTAATGAAAGAAATTGATGAAGACACTATAACTAGCAAGATATTCTGTGTTCATGGATTGGAAGAATTAATATTGTTAAAAATGTCCATACTACCCAAAACAATCTACAGATTCGATGTAATCCCTATCAAAATCCTAATGGCATTTTTCACAGAACTAGAACAAAAAATTCTAAAATATGTATGAAACCATAAAAGACCCAAAGTAGACAAACCAATCTTGAGAAAGTTGGAGGCATCACAGTCCCTGATTTCAAATTATATCGCAAAGCTATAATCAAAAGAATATGGTATGGGCCAAAAAAGACTCACATATATAAATGGAACAGAATAGAGAGCCCAGAAATAAACAACACATGTATGGTTAATTAATTTACAACAAAGGAGCCAAGACTATACAGTGGGGAAAAGACAGTCTTCAATAAATGGAGTTGGAAAAACTGGATAGCCACATGCAGAAGAATAAAATCAGACCATTTTCTTACACCATGCACAAAAATTGACTGAAAATAGATAAAAGACATGAATTTAAGACCTGATAACATAAAACTCCTAGAAGAAAACAAGGGCAGTAGGCTCATTGACATTGGATTTTAGGATCTGACTCCAAAAGCAAAGGCAACAAATGCAAAAATAAACAAAGCAGGACTACATCAAACTAAAAAAGCTTCTTCACAGCAACGGAAACCATCAATAAAATGAAAGGGGCAGCCTACCAACTGGGAGAAAATATTTGCAAATCATATATCTGATAAGGGGTTAATATCCAAAATAAATACTCAAACAACTCAATAGCAAAACAAACAAAGTAATCTGAGGCTATTATCAAAAGGCTATTATAAAAAAGATATGAAATAACAAGTGTTGGAGAGGATGTGGAGAAAAGAAAACACTGTACATTGTTGGCAGGCATGTAAACTGGTGCCCTAGTATGGAAAACAGTAGGGAGGTTCCTCAAAAATTAAAAATACAACTACCATATGATCCAGATATTTCAGATATTCTGCTTATTTATCAGAAAATAATAGCACTAATTTAAAAAGATATGTGTACCTCTATGTTCACTACAGCTTTATTTACAATAGCGAAGATAAGGAAACAACCTAAGTGTTCATCAATAGATGAATGGATAAAGAAGGTATACACACACAATGGAATAATACTCAGTCATAAAATATAAGAAGGAAACTTACTATTTGCAACAACATGTATAGACCTTGAGGATATTATGCTAAGTGAAATAAATTAGAGAACGACAAGTACAATATGATTTCACTTATATGTGGAATCTAAAAAACAAAACAAATGAATAATACCAAACACAACTTACTGATACAGAGAACAGATCAGTGGTTATCAGAAGGAAAGAGGTTGGGGGTGGGTAAAATGGGTAAAGGTGGTGAAGTGTATGGTGATGAATGATAAACAGACTCACTGTGGTGATCACTTTGTAGTGTATACAAAGAATAATTATGTTGTACACCTGAAAGTAATACAATGTTATAAATCAATTTTACAGCAATAAAATAAAATATTAAAGAAATACAAGAAATTTTTAAAATAAAAGCATACTTTCTTTCCTTTATAATACTTAAAACTGATTTTGAAATGTTGTACTTAGAGTATAAAAAAATGGGGAAAAATGTTTAAACTAATTACATAAATAACTTTTAAAAAAAACCAGAATGGTAAAATACCAAAAAATAGTCATTAAAATCCCACAGATTAACAATAGTATTACTAATAACAATGGTATTAATAATAGTATCACTATTATTTCATCAAATCTCAGGAGACATTGATTATAAGCGACACCATCATTGTAAGTGTCATTAAGAAGTTAAAAAAAAAAACACTATCAAGAAAATTTTTCTTTTCATCTATGTGTACTCTCTAATGCCCATCACCTATTTCATCCATTCTTTCACCCAGGTTCCCTCTAGTAATCATCAGTTTGTTCTCAATAGTTAACAGTCTGTTTCTTGGTTTGTTTCTCTTTTTTTTTTCCTTTGCTCATTTCTTTTGTTTCTTAAATTCCACAGATGAATAAGATCATATGGTATTTGTCTTTCTCTGACTTAACTTCACTTAACATTATACTCTCCAGCTCTATCCATGTTGTTGCAAATGACAAGATTTCATTCCTTTTTAAGATTGAATATATTCCATTATGTATACCACTTCCTCTTTATCCATTAATCTACTGATGGACACTTGGGCTGCTTCCATAGTTTGGCTTTGTAAATGATGCCACAATAAACATAGCGGTGCATGTATTGCTTTGAAGTAGTGTTTTTGTATTTTGGGGATAAATACCCAATAGTTTGATTACTGGATAATAGCTTAGTTTTATTTTTAATTTTTTGAGGAACCTCCATACTGTTTCCCACAGTGGCGGCACCAATTTTCAATCCCACCAGCAGTGCACAAGGGTTACTTTTTGTCCACATCCTCTCCAATACTTGCTTCTTCTTTTGTTGACTTTAGCCATTCTGACAGGTGTGAGGTGGTATCTCATTGTGGTTTTGATTTGCATTCCCTGATGATGAGTGATGTTGAGCATCTTTTCATGTATCTCTTGGCCATCTGTATATCTTCTTTGGAGGAATGTCTGTTCATGTCTTCTGCCTATTTTTAAATTGGATTATTTGTTTTTTGGGTATTGAGATGTATATATATATTTTTTATATATTTTGGATACTAACGCTTTATCAGTTATGTCATTTGCAAATATCTTCTCCCATTAGGTGGGTTACCTTTTAGTTTTGTTGATTATTTCCTTTGCTGTGCAGAACTGTTTATTTTGATGTAATCCCAGTAGTTTATTTTTATTTTTATTTCCCTTCGTTAGGAGACATATCTAGAAAAATGTTGTGATGGCCAATGTCAGAAATTACTGCCTGTGCTCTCTTCAAGCATTTTCACGGTTTCAGGTCTGATATATAGGTCTTTAATCCATTTTGAATTTATTTTTGTGTATGGTGAAAGAGAGTGGTCCAGTTTTCCCAACACCATTTCTTGAAAAGACTCTTTTTTCCCATTGTATATTCTTGCTTCCTTTGTTGAACATTAATTGACCATATAATTGTGGGTTTACTTCTGGGTTTTCTATTCTGTTCCATTGATCTATTTGTCTTTTTATTCCAGTACCCTACTATTTTATTACTACTGCTTTGTAATATAACTTGAAATGTGGAATTGGGATGCCTCCAGTTTTGTTTTTCTTTTTCAAGATTGCTTTGGCTATTCAGGGACTTTTGTGGTTCCATACAATTTTAGGATTGCTTATTCTAGTTCTGTAAAAAATACTGTTGAAATTTTTATAGGGATTGCATTGAATGTGTAGATTGCTTTGGGTAGTAGAGAAATTTTAACAATATTTGTTCTTCTAACCCATGACCATGGAATGTCTTTTCTGTTTCTTTGCATCATCTTCAATGTCCTTCATCAGCGTCTTATAGTTTTCAGAGAACAGATCTTTCACCTCCTTGGTTAAGTTTATTGCTAAATATGTTATTGTTTTAGATGCAATTGTAAATAGGATTATTTTCTTAATTTCACTTTCTACTGCTTCATTTTTAGCATGTAGCAATGCAACAGATTTCTATACCTTTTGTATTGAATTCACTTATCAGTTCAAGTAGTTTTTTTGGTGGTCTTCTCTCTATATGGCATCACGTCAGCTACAAATAGTGAGCTTTACTTTTTCCTTACCAATTTGGATGCCTTTATTTCCTTATGTTGTCTAACTGCTGTGGCTAAGACTTCTAGTACTATTTTGAATAGAAGTGCTGAGGTTGGACATCCTTGTCTTCTTGTTCTTGACCTCAGGGGAAACACTCTCAGTTTTTCACCACTGAGTATGATATTGGCTGTGGGTTTTCCATATAAGGTCTTTACTATGTTGAGGTATGTTCCCTCTAGACCTATTTTGCAGAGGATTTTTATCATGACTGGATGTTGCACATTATCAAATATTTTTGCTGCATCTATTGAAATGATCTTATGGTTTTTATCCTTCCTCTTATTGATGGGACATATCATATTGATTGTTTTGAGAATACTGAACCACCTTTCATGCCAGGTATATGTCCCAATTGATCATGGTGTATGATTTTTTAAAATATATTGTTAGATTCAGTTTGCTAATATTTTGTTGAGGATTTTTGCTTCTATATTCATCAGAGATACTGGCCTGTAGTTCTTTTTCGTGGTGTCTTTATCTGGTTTTGGTATCAGGGTGATACTGGCCTCAGAGAATAAATTTGGAAGTTTTCCTTCCACTTCCTTTTTTTTTTTTTTTTGAATAGTTTGAGAAGAATAGGTATCAACTCTTTAAATGTTTTATAGTATTTGCTTGTGAAGCTGTCTGTTACTGAACTTTTGTTCGTTAGGAGTTTTTTGATTACTGATTCAATTTCATTGCTGGTGATTAGTATGTTCAAATGTTCTTTCTGCTTTAGTTTTGGTAGGTTATATGTTTCTAGGAATTTATTCTTCTAAGTTGTCCAACTTATTGGAATATAGGTTTTCATAATATTCTGTTACAACTGTTTGTATTTCTGTGGTGTTGGTTGTTATTTCTTCTTTTATTAGTGATTTTGCTTATTTGGGTTCTCTCTTTTTTTTTTAATAAGTCTGGCTAGAGGTTTATCAGCTTTTCTGATCTTTTCAAAGAACCAGCTCCTGGTTTCATCCATTTGTTCTGTTGTTTTCTCAGTTTCTACATCATTTATTTCTGCCCTAATCTTTATTATTTCCTTCCTTTTGCTGGGTTTGGGTTTGTTTATTCTTCTTTTTCTAGCTCCATTACTGTAATATTAGGTTGTTTATCTGAGATTTTTCTTTCTTCTTGAGGTAGGCCTGTATTGCTATAGACTTCCCTCTTAGATCCACTTTTGCTGCATCTCAAAGGTTTTGAACCATTGTTTTCATTTGTTTACATGTGATTTTTGATTTCTTTTTTGATTTCTTGGTTGACCCATTCATTATTTATTAGCAAGTTATTTAACTTCCATGTATTTGTGCTCTTTCCAGATTTTTTCTCTGGTTGATCTCTGTTTACATAGTGTTGTGGTTTGAAAATATGCATGGTATGACTGATTTTTTTGAATTTGTTGAGTTTTATTTTGTGGCTTAATATGTGATCTATTCTGGAGAATGTTCCATGTGTACTTGAAAAGTGTGTATTCTGCTGATTTAGGATGGAATGTTCTGAATATGTATGTTAAGTCCATCTGGTCCAGTGTGTCTTTCAAAGCCACTATTTCCTTGTTCATTTTCTGTTTAGACGATCTGTCCATTGATATAAGTGGGATGTTAAAATCCCCTACTATTATTGTATTACTATTGATTACTTCATGCTTGTTATTAACTGTTTTATGTATTTGGGTGATTCCATGTTGGGTGCATAAATATTTACAATTGTTATATCCTCTCGTTTGATTGTCCCTTTTATTCTTATAGTGTCCTTCTTTGACTCTTGTTACAGTCATTGTTTTAAAGTCTCTTTTGTCCAATATAAGTATTGCTATTCCAGCTTTCTTCTGATATCCATTTGCATGATAAATGTTTCTCCATCTTTTTACTTTCAATCTGCAAGTGTCTTTCACAGTCTAAAATGAGTCTCTTGTAGGCAGCAATAAATGGGTATTTCTTTACCAACTCTGTCACCCTATGGCTTTTGATTGGAGCATTCAGTCTGTTTACATTCAAAGTAATATTGATAGATATGTATTTATTGTCATTTTGTTACTTGTTTTATGGCTGTTTCCACTATCAAGTGAATTTTTAAAATGTGTCTTTCAATTAATGAAATATGGTACACTTAGTTGAAAATGGTAGGGATCTATTAATTAAACTAAAGAGCAAGATTCAAGAATGCTTGCTTAATACATCTTCTCGGGCGAAAACAATCATTCTGGAATTGTTAAAATCACATTCTAATGTTATAGATGTAGACCAGCCAACAGTTCACAAGATTTAAGAATTCTATCTTCCTTTTTAAAATACATGCCACTCAACCAACAAGTTTATAAATTACATGAATGTTTTAATTTAAAGAATAAAGCTAAAATGTCACACGGTTTAGATTCAATAAACATACATATAATTACAGTTATACTAACCTCTGCTATACAAATGTCAGCTCTGATTGATGGCAAGAGCCCCCATAACGGAATCTGACAGCTTGCAAATTATACCTGCCCCTGGCAACACTACAACAAATCAGTTAGTTCCAACTATTTCCTTTTCTACATTTTTATGTTCCTTCCTCTCCCATCAATTCACATGCATGAGTACCTGCTCACACATGTAAAACACAAAGTCTTCTGAAGTATCTAGTTTTATTTATTTATGTCAAGGACCACAGCTTTCAATTATAAGATAAAAATATAGAAATTAATTGGAAAATCTTCAAGTAGAGAGATATTCTTACTTCATATTCTTTGTTGAAAGTACAGGCATGATCAAGCTAAAGCATAAAGAATGTAACCTAAAATGCATCTTGGTATTCTCATGTTAGCAAAAAAACTCTAATACTATTTTCAGTTAATATTTCATAGGTAACATTTACTAAACAAACAAAGGGTAGGGCGCCTGGGTGGCTCAGTTGGTTGGGCGACTGCCTTCGGCTCAGGTCATGATCCTGGAGTCCTGGGATCGAGTCCCGCATCGGGCTCCCCGCTCAGCGGGGAGTCTGCTTCTCCCTCTGACCCTCTTCCCTCTTGTGCTCTCTGTCTCTCATTCTCTCTCTCTCAAATAAGTAAATAAAATATTTAAAATAAGATTATCAACAAAATACCTTTCTTTAAAAAAAAAGGGTAATTCAATAAGAAATTCGAAAACTTTTGAAGGAACAGAGCACAGAATGCTGGGAGTAAGGAAGAAACATTTAAAATACTTTCTAGACTACACATGTTTACAGCTGTAGTATAATTCTCTTTGCAGTTCTTTTTGTTTATTTAAAACACTTTCTAAATATCTCAGGTCATACATACTGAAGTCTAGCCTCATCAGTATAAGCCTAAAAGGATACAATGCTTGGTTACCCTAAAACATAACTAATTACACATAATAGAGAAAAACACAGAAAGTGTTTATATTGTTGTGCATACAAGCCATAAAGACCTTGCTTTAATCTCTAAATGCTTGTCCATAATACCCCAGTATTTCATTCCATTAAAGTCTCATAGAGCAAGGATCTGAAACAATTTATAATGATTCCTCTTCTGCTTACTCATAATGACAGATTTTTGACATGTGAATAATTTGTGGTAGAAACTGGTCCTGTGGTAAGTTCTATTCTGTACAATTGGAGTATGATTCATAGAGTACAGGTTTCCTCAGTTTACTATAGGTGTTTTTTTTTTTTTCCTCTTTCCTGCCACATGTGCAAAGCTCAGTTTGAGGATCAATTTCTTACTAAAATACTTTAAAATGTCATATTGCGATGCCAAACTACTAAAACCTCAAATGTGATGAACTAAAAAATGTATTCTGTAGTAATTCTGAAGTAATTCAAATTACCAATTTTATCTCTTCAAACTAATACGAGACATTCACTACTGAGAGATTTTGCCAATTCAAGAACAATTAATCAAAAGTGTGTTTGGGGTCTACCACTGGGCAGGAGAGACAGATGAAGGAAGGATCCTAACAACTTATCAACAAATTATGGCAAAACCTTAGCTGCTGAAAACTACTGCAATTAAGAAAATTAACTGTCCCTATTGTATACCTACTTCTATCATTTAAATCCTTAAATCCTTTCTATTTTATTTAGGAAAAGAACAAAAGGACATGTGTTCTGTTTAATCACAACTTATGGTTATCCAAGGGAGAGCTTCTCTATAGAAGTCTGTAAATAACTCCACGTCTGCAGATGGTGTCTGTGGTTAGGAATATAAAGATAAAGGCAAGAAGTCTAGAAGCGTATACGATAAGGAGAAACAGAGCAAAGAAGAAATGAAATGTAGTCCAAACTCTTTCTCACACAATGTTACAAAATAAAATAGTCAATGAGTGGGCAGCTGACCCTGCTCAACCAACTGATGCTGCCTCTGCCCACAACTCAGGGTATAAACTATATATATGGAGCCAATATGACCAGGGTGAAGATCCAAATGAAATTATACATTTTTCTGCATTTTTTCCTCCATTTCCTACAATCTTACAAAGTTAGAGCACCGAAAAAGAGATCAAACAATTACTTGTTACTGGCTTTGAAGTGACTTAAACAGAAATTCACATACACTAAAGTAGAGGCTTAGAAAAGTGATAAAGGAGAAAAACAAATATGCCCCAAGCCTATACAGTATCTGTGATGAAGCACAAAACCTTACTGTAAGCTTGCTTGCTTGCTTTTTTTTTTTAAGATTTTATTTATTTAATTGACACAGAGAGAGAGAAAGAGAGAGAGAGAAAGAGAGAGGGAGAGAGCACAAGCAGAGGGAGTGGCAGGCAGGGGAGAGGCAGACTCACGCTGAGCAAGGAGCCTGACGTGGGGCTTGATCCCAGAACCCTGGGATCATGACGTGAGCCAAAGGCAGCCACCCAACTGACTGAGCCACCCAAGTGCCCCTATCAGCTTTCCTGACACCCAAATGAAAAAGACAAATTGGGAGTGATGTCAGCAAAATGGCAGCATAGGAACTTGTAGTGTTTGTCCCCTCCCCCAGGAATATCAATTTGAACAACTATCTGTGCGTGAAAATAACTTCACAAGACCTAAGGATTCCAGGTGAGGAATTACAGCACTTGGGTGAAGTGCAGAAATAAGAAATGTACTAAGGAGAGTAGGAAAGATAGATTCACGTCACCCCTATCACCCCTCCTCTAAGCCCAGGCAGCCCAATGCACAGAGATCCCTTCCCCATTGGGGAAAGAAAGTAAATAGATGTCCCTTTTCATCGCAGGCCCCAGAGCTGGCCTGCTCCCCCAAGCACCAGGCCAACTCCCAAGGCCTTTAGGTGCTCCCTCTGGCTCCTGCAAACCTAGGCCCCTGGCACACCCCAGCACCCACTGGCTTTAGTGCAAGGCAGTTCCTGCAGCCCCAGGAAGCATCTATGGCACAGGCTGGCAGCAGGCTTCTGTGAACCCTGGCCCACGACATGCAAATGTGCTCAACATCACTAATCATGGAAATGCAAATCAAAACCGCAATGAGCCATCACCTAACACCTGTTAGGATGCCTATTACCAAAACAGATACTAGCGTGTATCGTAGGAAACCGCTCCCCAAGTGATTCTGGTATTGCAAATTGAGTTAAGGAAATTGGCTAAATCTGTCAAGTTTCTAGGACTTCAGGACTCCAGGAGTCATTCTCTCTTCAGTTAACTGTTTTCACCTTACTATCCAGATTTTTAAGCAAATCACTAGCCAAAATGATCTTATCATACTAACTACAATAGTTGGGAGCTGAAGTTACACTGTCGTTTTGCCTCCATGGGATATATTTCATTACCTTTACTAATTCATCATGGAGACACACAACTTTGTATCTTGATTAGTATTTGTTTGTCAATGATTCTTAATATCTTATTTTTTTGAAACTGTGCATTTTCCCCCTTGTAAGAATTGTCTCTTCTTGTATTTAGTGTTTATATCATCAAACTGCATAACCTAAATTTTTAATAGAGATATTAACTATAACTAGTGTTGTCATTTTGGAGGTAATGTGGCAAAATCTTTCAAAATTTAAAATGCACAAATCCTAAGTCCAGCAATCTCACTTTCAGAATTCTATCCTCGAAAAAAGGCCTGAACAGGGGCGCCTGGGTGGCTCAGATGGTTGAGCGTCTGCCTTCGGCTCAGGTCATGATCCCAGGGTCCTGGGATCAAGTCCCGCATCGGGCTCCCTGCTCAGCGGGAGCCTGCTTCTCCCTCTGCCTCTCTCTCTCTCTCTGTCTCTGTCTCTCATGAATAAATAAATAAAATTAAAAAAAAAAAGAAAAAAGGCCTGAACACACAAATAGACATTTATGAAGTTTTTTATAAGGCAATAATGTAGGTCTATACATACTGATATTAAGTGAAAAAGCAAAATATTATGCATTTTATACAGATACAAATGTATACATAAAGTATGATTCCATTTTTATTATGCTAAAAGAAAACACAAATGCGTGCACATACATACACACACACACACACACACACACACACACACACACACACACACACACACACACAC
>NW_027397068.1:21291750-21314284 GCF_003265705.2 Callorhinus ursinus
CACACACACACACACACACACACACACACACACACACACACACACACCTCTACATTCTCCAGGTCTTGAGGTGAAATGTTTAGGAGGCTTTTCTTAAACCAAAATACCCTCCTAATATTTCCCTTTTATAGGCTTCTCTGGTATCTCTGTGCCCATCTTTTCTATTTCAGCATTTATTACACTATATTGCTTGCTTAAATATTTGTCTCCTTCAGTAGACCACAGGTACTGAAAAGGCAAGGGCAGTGACTGTCTGGAGAGCTACTGTCACCACAATGTCTTGAAATGAACTCAAACACTGCTGATGAATTATATTTTTTTGCAGGTAATTATTAACCTCATAAAACTGGTGGTAACTCTTCTTGCCTAATAAGAAAATAGAACAAATATTTCTATATTTAATAGTAAGATTTATAGAAGTTATGTTCTATACAGATATTTGGGTTTAAAAAACTATGTTTGATATATTGTCACATAACAGATTTTATGAATTAGCCAGTGGAATGCTCTCCTTTCTAATTTGTTCATGCACACTTACCAAATGGAAAAAATCTAAAAACTTATTCAAGGAAAGAGGCCCATTTACTGAGTCTGGACAAAGAAGACACTGGTGCCCACACTGCTTATCCTGTGTTTTGGGGGATGATAATCCCAGTATCTGCATGTTATTTCCCTTAGATAAATGTTAAGGAAAGATGAGATCTTAATGGCTCCTCTTGGATTAACTTAAACTAAGTAGTCTGGATCTTTGTCTTTTGGGGAAGAACAGAATTATATCTCAGAGTACCACTCAAAGAAGAATGAATATAATTTGAACATCCTGTAATCAGGATTTAAGAGATTTTTATAATGCTCCTTTCCTGCCCTCCCATCCCCACTCCACCAAGCCCACCCCAGGCCTTTCCCAAGAAAGCAGGCCAGCATTTATCTTCCTTCTGTCCCATAAGGCAATAGCTGAAGTTTCCTAACTTAATTTCCTCCAAAGCAAGTAAGAAGAGTGGGTATTCCTATTAATGGACTGAAACCTTTACTTCTATAAACACAATTTATCGATACTTCTAAATCTAAGTATCCTTATGGGTATGTCTCATTTATCAATACATTATCTCTGATATATTGTGAATGTTTAATGAGAACACATTCAATATCTTTCAGTGATGTACTTACCAAATATTTATTGTGTATCTACTACCAGAAACCTTAGTTTCCTCCATAATAAAATGAAGAAAATAATAGTACCTATATATCAGGGGGTTATAATGAAAATGAAACACATAATACACATAAAATATTTAGAATAATGCCTGATATGTAATAGGGATCAATTAGTTTTTCTAACATCATCACATTACCCTCTTGGTCCTCATTGTAATGTACCAGACACTGTGCTATGTACCATGCAATGGTGAGGAAAGATAAAGGCAGACAGATAAAGCCCTTGATCTCATAAGGCTTACATTGTAATGCAGGAGTGGCAATAGGCACTATACAATAAAGCTGTAAAATACAAAATTTTACTTCTGATAAGCCACTAAGGATAACTTACTACTTAGATGCTATTCAGTGATGCGACAAATCATAATAGGAAAATTTGACCTAACCAGAGAAATCAGAAAAGGCTTTAAGAAAGCAAAATTTGATCTAATGTCTCAAAGATGAAAGGGCATTAATTAGATGAAGGAGAAAAAAAGACAATTACAGGCAGAAGCGAAGCATCTACGTAGAACAGACGGGGAAACATGGATGAAGAGAGTGGAGACAGGCAGCGTATGTGGCTAGAGCAGAGAGGATGAGAGGACTGGAGCGTGGTGGAAATGAGATGGACAGGGACGGACTGCACAGTCTTTCAGACCCTTCCAGGAGCTGTATTCTTTTCACGCTGTAGTGGAGACTGGAAAACTATGAATGGCTTTCTTTTCCTTTTCTCTTCTCTTCTCCTTCCCATTCATTCATTCATTTTGGATTGTCATTGTTTTTCATAGGACATGGAATGAGAGTGAAAAGGGAGAAACTGGCCAGGTTGCATTTCTGGCTCCCTAAGGGGAAATAGGACGGAGCAGACTGGATGCTCGTACCCCAGTTACAATACTACAGAAGTCTTCAAGGTGAGAGATGACAGAAACTCGGGACAGATTAGTGAAGACGGAGAGGATATGGATGAATGTAAGAAAAACGTAGGAGATAAAACTCATAATTAATAGGAATTGGTGTTGGATTGACTATATGCACCTTATATTTAAATATAGACTATATTTAAGCATTATTTTTCTCAAGGAAAAGTAACATAAATAAATTCTGCAGAAAATTCCCCATGTGTCAGATATTTTACATCTCTCTGCCATCTTCCTGGTTCAGTATGAAATAATCACAAATGAAACATTAAGAAGTATTCAGTATAGCTTCAAGTTACCCTCTGAGACAATTTTTCAAACTTGGTAATATAGCAGAAAATTAAAGTTGTCTTAGTCTCTTCATTTTTTCTAGGTCATAAGCTGCCAAAACTGTTACTTATGTGACAAACTACTTTTTTTTTTTATACAGATTTGCCTCAACAGCTGTAGGACAAGTGGAAGTAAAAAAAAAAAAAAAACAAAATACAAAGGAATACTAGAATCTGAGACCTGTTATTTATTAACAATAATTACTCTTTCAAAAATTTTAAATATTCTGGATTTCAAAATAGCCCAGGTAGCCTTTGAAAATGAAAGAAAAACACCCACTTTAAGGGATCTACAATTATAAAAGACCACAGATAATCTACCTTATTTTAATACTTGGTACATGTCAGATTTCTGAGGAAGATAAAAGTAATTTTTCAAAATGACAGTAATGTTTGTGGTTAGTGAGTTCCCATTTTAAAACTTAATGGTGGCAGGATTTTTCTGAAATTTAATAAGTAACAAGAAGACTTAGTATGAGCATCAAAAATTGGATACTTATTTTTGCTTCCTTGTTTATAGGGAAACTAGATTGCTTTTGAGCATGCTATGCATTGCATTATTTTATAGTAGTAGACATTGTTATATTTTACTTTAGGAGGAAGAAAACACTAAGCTTTTCATTGGTTTTTGGTCTGTATTTGGATAAGTTAGCATGATAAACTTTGCAAGCAGGGTTCTTGAAGTAATTTAAAAATAAATTTTGTAATACTTTACTCCTTTTACATAATGTCCATAAGAATATAAAATAATCAATGATAGGAAAAAAAGTAACTAAATGTTGGTATAAAACAGACAAAATGAAAAATAGAAACCATTAATAGAATAGGACCCCACTCTTCTCTTCACTAATACAATGATACAAGCTATTTTTCTGCAAAGTAATACTCATGGAATAGGCAAAGCTGTTATTCTAATTTTTTTTTTTTTAGTAAAGGCAAAGATAATTAGATTCCTGAGTGCTTTTAAATTATACTCTAGGAAAACGGTCTCAAATAATACATGATTTGCATTCACAAAACAGATTTTTATGCATCAAAAATTATAGTTCTCTCACAACCCCCTCTAATCCAACTACATTAAGAAGAACAAAACAGTTAAAAACAGTAGTTTATATATACATATATATATGGCAGTGGACTTTTTTATTCAAAGGATATTAATGTATTTTACGAGTTGCTATTAAACCTTGCAAAAGTAAGAATAATCAGTAACTTACACCTCGAATTCCATGATGCTTCAAAGTAATTTATAGCTTACTTACTAATAAAAGCAATGAGACATTCTTCAAAATAGAACTCTCATTACTTCTTAATGGCACGCGTTCAAATGCAGGAAATGGTTGTCCTGGTAAATAATATTTACATTTCACTGGGGATTTTAAAAGTTGTAGCTTTTTAATTCCATTATGTTTAAGCACAGGGTTAAAGCTTTTTAAACTAATCGTTCTTTTTAAAGATTGGCTGCTTTCAAGATTTCAGGTTCTATTCCCAGGTTTTAGATCTCTCTCTAAATAAAAGGAAGCTTAAAATTTTCATTTTGGGGGCACCTGAGTGGCTCAGGAGGTTAAACGTCCAACCCTTGATTTCGACTCAGGTCATGATCTGAGGTCATGAGATCATGCCCCGCATTGGGCTCTGTGCTGAGCATGGAGCCTGCTTAAGATTCTCTCTCTCTTTCTCCCTCTGCCCCTCCACATTTGCACTCACTCTCTCAAAAAAAAATTAATTTTGATTATTAGTTGCTAATAATTACACAAAACTGAAAATGCAAATAGGAAAAAAAACCTAGAAAAAGCAAAATGTTTAGTTAATAAAGGACTAAAAAAAAGTCATTACTGCCACAAAAATATACTAATTATATTTGTGCAGTCACTTGAAAAATTAAGCCTAAATAGTTAAGAATCACCTTCAAAATATAAAAGAATATTATGGTTGTCTTTTATTATTATTATTCTGAAATAAGTACTATTAAAAACAAATCCCAAAACCAAACAAATGAAGACGACTAGGGAAACAAGCAACATTATAACAAATATAAATACCACAGTAATTTCTAAACTTAAACCATATCTCAGAATATTTAGATATCATCAAAACTAGGTTTTTCAAGCGATTTGAAAATTGTATCTATGCTGAAGTAGCTTAGTGAATAGTGATTTCAAATGATTAGCATTCTTCACTGATTTATGAAGCAGGTACACAGTACTTTAGTGAGCTAAATGATTTTATCTTGAATGTCAGTTATACATGGCATACATTCAGATCTTTACAAACCCAGAAGTTGAAACAAATCTTTTGTGTTGATAAAATCTACATTGTGTATCATTTTCACTTCCTCTTAGTTTTTTATTCCATATTTTATTAGCATGCAGTTTAAATTTATATTTTCTTTTAGCTCTTCATACCAGATAGAGCCACTGTGAAAGAGGTAGGTGGCGGAGGGGTGATGATTATTATAAGTGAGTTGCAAAACTATGCTGGTTTTTCAGAGCAAAATATAATTAACAGCAATATGGCAATCTCAGTGTCTATATACGTAATATAAAGAGACAGGGACTGAAAGTTAGGCTGGTTTCTAATATGACTATAGTTAATGATAAAAAAGGATAACATCAAATTAATTTTTTAATGAGAAACTGAAATGGCAAATCAATGAAAATGCCATTCTTAGTTACAAATGTGAATGTGCTAAAATGTTGGGTCTCCCCCCCCGTGTTCTATCTCTCTCTTACATAAATAAATTCTTTAAAAAAAATTGAATGGATAAACAATCTGTGGTATATCCATGCAACACAGTAATAGTTAGCAGTACAAAGGAATGAACCATTAATAAATGCAACAAGGTGGATGAATATCAAAATAATTAGGTTGAGTGAAAGAAGCCAGAGAGAAAAGTACACACTATGTGAACCCACTTACATAAAATTTATGAAAATGTAAACAAACCTATAGTGACAGGAAGCATTTCAGTGGTTGCCTAGGGATGGTGGTTGTGGAGGAAGAGTACAAAGGGATGTGAAGAAACTTTCAGGGCTGATGAATACTCATTAATTTGTGTTGATGCTTTCACTGATATAGGCATATGTCAAAACTCATTACATTGTGTTCTTTAAATATGTACAGCCTTTTTGTATATTAGTTATACCTCAATGAAGCTAAAATAAAATGTTTAAAGATCAACCAGTATACATGCATTAAAAATAACAAGTAGTAGTATCTGGCGCTTTCCTTAGAATACAATCTTTATTTTCTTTTCTAGTAGGAAATTTAGGAATGAATGAATAACTTTTATCCTTTAGTAAAAAGAGGGTTAAACTGAACATAAAAGCCTGCTTTTAAGCCAAGCCTCTAAGAGGTCTTCTCCCAGGATCAATTCCACAGATTACTGTCCTGCCAAAGGGAAAAGTCAAGGGATATCCCAGTTTCAGCCAAATAAATACCATTCATACTTACTATGCTGTCATTTCTAATATGCAGGAAAACCATCAAATTTTTCTCTTCTCTCTGATTCTAACACACATAGTTTGAAGAGTCAATGTAGCAAAAATCATCACGTGTATACTCTGGGGTTATTACTCACGAGATAGAGTGGGTAAGGAGCAGAGTAAAGAATCCAGTAAAGCAGCAGAAAGGGACTAACATTTGTTGAATGCCAACTGTTTGCAAAGCACTATCTTCAAAAATTTTTATATATTATGTCAAATAACAACAGTAAAACATTTTAAACATTTCAGTTTCCTATAACTTGAGGGAACAAAGCACTATACCACGAAAATGTTTTTAACATAAAGAGGAAAGAGCAGAGGACGTTGATATTCTTTTAGATTCAGCTTTTGAGGCCAAGCCCTGCCTTAAACACAGGTGAATCCAGAATACAAAGCACTGTGACTTATAATGTATAAGGTGCTTAATATTTCTTTAAAGTATAAAAAAAGTATTTACAATATGTAATTTAGACAATAATGAGAATTAGAATACCATAGGAAATAACTTTTGGTTATTTTATTTTTAAAACATAGCAGTTCCAGGATGAGCTTGCATTTAGATTTGCTTTGAAGGGTAGAGGAAAAAAAGAGTTATAATTGGAATACCAAGAACTAGATAACCCACGGCCCATCGTACAAGTAATTCTAGGGGAGGATATCACATACATGCCTATCACATAACAACAGATAGACAAAGAAGACTTTAAAGGGCAATACATCCAATCAATATCTGGACTTAAAGAAATAAAAGTTTATGCTGATGGTTAAAACTGAAGATGTCATTTGTGATAGTTTGATAAATGTCAGTGTAAGTAAAGGAATCCCTTAACCTGGAGTCCATGAAGAATCAACTCAAACACTAGAAGAGAAAGTTTTGTTTCCAACCGTATCAGCTTATTTTCTGAGATATCCTATTTGCTTCTTTCCCTTCAGGGTCCAATCTGCTATGAGTGAGTGAGTAAATAAAAGTAAGTAAATGAGAGTAAATAAACTCTTAAGTAAAAGTCACTAGAAGTGTACAGTTAACTTAATATATTCAATAAAGGAAATACTGTGCAGCTATCAAATGCCATGCAATATGAATATTGGATGATACGCAAAAACGCTTACTGGAAAAAGTGTAAAAAATAATATATAATCAACTTTTATTGTTTAAAGTTTTACATATTTGACTAGAAAAAAGATTAAGAAGATATATGCTAAACTTTGTAATTTTCTGTATTTTTTTACCTTTTCTACAATGAGCATGTTATCCTTTTGAAGTCAGAAAAAAATCTGAAGCATGAAAATTCTCAAAATAAAATTAACATCTAATTCACATTGATCTTAAAAAGTGTCACAGAGCTCCAGTTGTAAAACTACGCAACAAAACATATGGAAAATGACATTTAGGATACAAAATGGTCTAAACTGTAGTATCTCACATAATATATATCATACTACATATAGGCATGCCGTCTAATGTTCTCGTGACTTTGATAATCCAAGGAAAACAGGAAGTAAATATGTCTATGTAATGATTTTAACCAAGGTTCAAATCAATGATGACCACAAGTACATTCAGTTTTCTTTATAAAAACTATTTATGACTGTAGAGGCACAAGGCTCTACAAAAATATGATTTCATATATTCCAGTTTTGGTATATAAATATAATTTTTTACAGACATGCGAAAACTACAAATTCAAAAGAAGCTACTTAGATCATTCGCAGAAATTACAGAAAACATAGCTCCGTAGATTTCCTAAAATTAACCAGCTGCGTGCTGCATTTTAGGTTTACATCAACTTTGTGCTTCTGATGCAGTGTTTGTGAGGCAAGAGCCTTTCTGAAAATAATTGCCTGCAATACTGATAAAATACCTGCCCCAAACAACAGAAAACTGGCTTTCAAATCAAGAACTACTTGAAACTAACAAATTGCCCTAACCTATCAAGCTCTCAGGATCTCATAAGCCTGTATTTTCTCAGATGTCACCCATATCAAGTTATGGAGAAAAACATAAGCATTTGGTATTGTTCAAGAAAGAATTCAAATTAACATAGAATGTTTTCATTTAGCAGATTGTTTAAGCAGATATTTTTAAAAATGTCAGAGGTAAGTGATAAGAATAAATCCACAATTTCAAAAAAAGAGATACAAATAAGGATGTAGAAATTCTTATGCTTCTGCAGATGCCTTGGGGGGCAGAAACCTAATGTGTCTGAATTATGATGTCCCTACCCTATCAAGGCAGCTCAGTTTTAGAGGGACTGAAAAGTAAACTATGTCTGCCAAGCTATTCCAGTTTTCCCAGAATTATCATATATTTCTACCTATATGCCAATAATCTGTGAAAAATGCAAGCTGTATCATAAGATTCACGAAATATATTGATCCCGGAGTCTTCAAGAATCATTTTAACTTCTATAAAATCAGAATCTCACTGACCAGATCTTCATCTCTTTCTAATTGCACACTTTTTATTGAATAAAGTTTATGAAACTTTTTCAGCTGCTTTGCATCATAGCTAACAATATAATGCTATTACTGAGTGCCTAATAATATATACTTCATCACTCTTATAAAAAACATTTGATCCTCAACACACGAAAGCAACCAGGAAGTGTCAGCACAGTGCAGTTAAAATCTATAGTGTTCTAACTAAAACTGAGGGCCAATTCAAGTATGTACAGATTCTAATGGCTGATTTACCCGACAAAGATACTCCAGAATTGTAATTCACAAGTCATGGTACCCTCTTTTTTCAAAAGAATGGTCACCTTGGGCTAGGGTTGCTCCACCTGAGAGGAATGAACTATTATAAAAGACTGTGCAGAATTTTATATATCTATGTTTACATCCCCAGATTCCTGTGGAGATCAGATTTTTACTAGTCTATGACCCAAACAAGTTTGAGAACACTGCCGTTAGGCCATTCCCTCCTGCTCATCTCTAAGTCCTGGTTTAACACATCAAATCTGCCCCAAGGTGGTTACACTCAATGACTCATTCATATGACCAATAAAAATATTACTGACCTCAGTTTTTCACATAAAGTGAAACAAAGCAGAAATTTTAAAAATTGCAATAAAATGATATGTTTTAAAAACTGAAAATCTTAATAGTAAAATGGAGCCATTTTATTACTATACTGTTTACCATTAGTTAGAGAAAATAAAACTTAAATGTCTATCGTAAGTTTGCTTCAAGGCTTAAGATGTACCACAATTATATTATTTCCTATCTTATCCCAGGAGAGTTCCTTATCCAGGGTTCTAAATTTCTGACAAATAGGGGACAAAGGGAAGGCCACAAATTAGGAGATGTTATTGAAGATCTGTTTCATTAGATTACTGATTTTTCACTCTTTTCGGGCTCCTGGGAAATATTTTTGCCTGTTACCTTCAAGAATGGCTTCTCCTGAGCAAATGGTTACTGTGATTTATAAACTTGGTCAGGACTCCCTCAACTTTGTTATATGCATTATTGCATTAGTATTGTTTTTGGCTTCTCTTTTTAACCTGGCCTATATTTTCCTTTACTGTACTACCCTTCATACCTAGCCTTTAGTTTGTATCATCTTGCTGTTTTGTGTGTGTGTGTGTTTGATATGCTCCTGTAAAAAAAAAAAAAATTAAATCTTTTACAGAATAAGAAGGGCAAAGTTAATGAGATTCAGGAAATCCTAATCTCTAGGCATAGAGCATTTAACACATTTCACCAGATACATTAGGAATTACATAATGAAAACCTACTAAGTGACATTATATTTCTAATTCCAGGAATGTTTCTGGAGTCTTTTTGGACTACTCTGCCCTTCTAATTCAGTTATGTTTATAAACTTCAACAATCTTTCAATGCTCAACATATTTAAAACCAAACTCACTATTCCTACAAGAAGTTACTTTGTCCTCTGATATGTTTATATACAAAACTGCTGAGAAAATGTTAACTTGGTATGTTACATCTGTTTACCTTCCCATCTGTCAGAATTATCTGACAAAACATTTAAAGCAACTATCAGAAAAATCCTTCAGGGAGCAGTTGCGAACAAACTTGAAATAATTGGAAAAAAAATATGTCTCAGCAAAGAAAAACCAAATAGAAAGTTTAGAAATGAAAACTATTTAACAACCTAAATTAAAAACTCACTGCAAGGGCTCAATAGCAAAAATGTACACAACAGATGAAAATCAGTGGACTCAAAGATCAAAAGAATTTACCAAATCTGAATAACAGAAAATAGGTTAAAAAAAATGAACTGATCTCAGGGTCCTGTGGGACTATAACAAAAGATCTAACATTCTTGTCCATGGGGTCCAAGGAGAGGAGAAAGACTGAGGGGCTAAAGAAAGAGAAGTTCAAAGTTTCCCAAATTTGACAAACCTACAAACTCAAGAAGATAAACAAACACTAAACAGTATGAACCCAAGAAATCTAGAACTCGACATATCATAATCAAATTTCTGTAAACCAGAAACAAAGAAAGAATCTTGAAAGAGGATTAAGAGAAACATGTTACCTACAGAGAAATAACAATTTGAGTGGCACTGGCTCTTTCTTTGGAAACCTTGGAGGCTAGAAAAAAGTCATGTATTTTTCAAGTGTTGAAAGGAAAGAACTGACAACATAAAAGTCTATATCCAGCAAAAATATCCTTCAGGAATGGAGATGAAATAAAGACATTCTCAGATTTTACACAGAAGGTAGCAACAGTAAATTAAAACATAACACACAGATATCCAGATAAACCTGAACACATGTAATTTCTGATCCATTTTTCCAACTCCCCTTTGCTCCTACCCTCTACTTCTAAGTATCTGTATATTCTCAATACAATAAAAACCCTCATGAGAAGAATAAATCAGGAGAGTGTGATGGGAGCACATGCCTATGCACACCACATACAGACTCCCAACCATGGTTGCCAGAGCTCTGAAAACAATAATATGACAGATTCAGGATTCTGTTTGCTGTTCCCTACATCTAAGAGATTTGAACAGAATCTCCTACATACCCAACCAAAAGAGAAACACAAAGAAAACCTAAAATAGCTCATCCCAACTCCCAAAGTTGCACAGATAAACTCAGCCCAGCATAAAGATGAGCAAACAAATATAAAAGAAAAAGGAGAACAATTTCAGAATTCAGGGCACATGCTCTGCTTTAATACAAAGTCACTCCCAGGACAGGAGAAACTTTTCTAAAATTTCTGACCAGTATTTTCACTGAGGCTCAAAGGAACCCTGAATTTATGATATTAGGAAGAGATGCAGAAAGGATAATCTGAGATGAGGAAGGACAGGGTGTAAGGAAAAACACACCCGCTAAATGGAACCATTAAAAACAACATGAATATTGTAAAATAATAACTCTTTGCAAATGATACAAGTAGGGGGAGAAGCTGGAAAGTAAACATAGATGAAGAACAATGGAAAATAAGGTTGGAAAGGGAAATTGGTGTTTTCACTGTTGACAAGTTTACGGAGTTCTTCAAAGTTGCACAAAGTGGCTTTTCAGCTGAAGACAAGATAGGTATCTGTTGACTACATAGACTATTTTTCATGACAATAAATCTGAGAATTACATAATTCTGTCTTGCAAAGGAAATTTTACATTCAAAACTCAATAAAATCATAACTGCTACTAGACCTGACAATCCCTAGTGAACCACAAAACAAACCACATCTCATATTATACTTAATTTAGACATGATTCTTAACAAGCTAAGTAGTTGGATTTAATTCATGCAATAAAGAACCAATGAAAGTTTATGAGCAAGAGAACAATATGATCAGAACAGCATGACAAAGAATTTACAAATTAGATTTTGGTTTCCCATATTGGAAAAACAAAGACACACTAACAATACTGAAAATATTTTTTTAAACAACAGGGGAATTTCGAAATTATGTTTAATTGTATTAATTATTGGGAAACTTATTTACCAAAAAATTACAATGGGAATCATTAAAAAGCTATTAAAATTATATAAGTGAAAAGTCAGGAAAGCAAAAAATTAAAACTTCAAAAATAAAAGTTGAGTATGTCCATATTCCTCCAGGCTCTGCAATAGTCCTGCTTTGCTCTTTCTACAGCCCAATCTCAAATACAGTGGTAACAACAGTCTATTAATCTTTGAGAATCTGAGAGAATAGATAGTAGGACAAGGTGAAGAGGTTAGTAACTATACAGTTTCAGGTCTACAAAAAATTAGCATCACTGATAGTAGGGCTGTATTTATACTGGAGGAGAATAAAGAGCAAATATAAGAGAGGAGGTTCAATTTATAAACTATTACTGAGGCCAAGCACATGGTCCCTGCCCTTACAGAATTAACAAATATTGACAAAAGACACAGAGCCGATCTATGGAAGTTCAGAAATAAGCAAAGGGTGGGGATGGGGGAGGGAAGGGAAGATGTTCATAAATCTTTTGACAGTATAATATATAAATCTAAGTAGATTTTAATGTTTAACTTTCTGTATCTGTAAAGTGGAGACACTATTCAATAAGGTTCTTATAATATGAGCAAGGATGCACATAATGCACTTAGCATAGTGACTAGCTCATAATTTCAATTCAAATGTTACCTCCCTGTTTTTCCATAAATATTCTTTCATTAACATCAATAACACAGTTATTTGAGCAATGTTACTTTACAAAAAGCAAAAATAGTCTGTTTGGCTATAGTTTGTATTGGGAAGTAGTTGGGACATAAGGCTGAAAACCAGGCTGGTTTTCACCAGATTGTGAAGATAACCCACTGTCTTACATAAGTAGTGGTTCTCAAAACGTTTTGGCTTTGGAACTCCTTTGCACTCTTAAAATTATTGAGGCCTCAAAGAACTCTTGTATTTGTAGGTTCTCTCTCTCTCTCTCTCTCTCTCTCTCTCTATTTCTTATATTAGAAAGGGAAACTGAGAAATTTTTACAACACAAAAATAGAAAGTAGTCACTTCATTAGCTGTTGACAACATCATATATTATGCAGACCCTGGAAAACTCCACAATATACTTTTGAGAAAATGAAAGTGAAAGAAAGTAACATCATAATGTTATTATAAGGATGCCTGGGTGGCTCAGTCAGTTAAGTATCTGCCTTCAGCTCAAGTCATGATCTTGGGGTCCTGGGATGGAGCCCCACGTCGGGCTCCATGCTCAGCCAGGAGCCTGCTTCTCCCTCTCCTTCCGTCCTTCCCCCTCCTGATGCTCTTTCTCTCAAATACATAAAATATTTAAAAAAAATAATGTTACTATGAAAATTGGTTTTAAACTTGCTGACCCCCAGAAAGAGCTTAGGAAACACAGTGTTTCTGTACCATATTTTGAGAGTTGCTGCCTTATAGTAATGGGAATAACCAAATCAGTGCAGGGTTTAAATTTTTTTAAAAAGTCTGTTAATGGTATGCAGAAAGACTAAAGCAGAAATACACAAAGGAAGAGCCCTGTATTTGGCACAACAATGAGATGAGACTGCCAAAGTCGAACTTATCATTTGCAGAAAATTTCTTAATGCTAGACTTACAGGATAAAACAGGAAAAAAACTGACTTGATTTCTTCCCTAAACTTCATTGTACCCATCAGGATACAAAACTCATTTCTTTAGGTAAGTACATCATAGATATGGTCTCAGACTCTAGAGTGGTTCAAATTTCAGAAAAATTTATTTTTAATAAAGACAAATTTGTTAAAAGTCAAATTTTGAGTTACTCTATATGCCTTTATAAAACATTATGAAAATAAAAATCATACACTAAAAAATTATCAGTCTATGTGTCTTATTGTGTAGTTTTAAGATATAATCTCTGTAATTTTATGTTCAGGTAGGCCTGGGAGCTTGACTTGGAATGTATCATATGTAACACAACTTCTAGGAATACATCAACAAACTTTCAGAATCAATGTGTCCATAAATTGGGAATATCTATATAATACTGTACTGTGTTCTACAAATCTGTAAAACTTTTTTCTCTTTATTGTATAAACTTAAAATTTTTAAACATGATTCAGTTCATTGTGTTAAGTATACAAGTTATATAAAAAGAACAGAAACGTTAGACTGACCACAGTTGACCCTTGAATAACATGGGTTTGAACTGTGCAGGTCCACTTACATGTGGATTTATTTTGATAAATATAGTACAATACTATAAATGTATTTTCTCTTCCTTATGATTTTCCTAATAACATTATCTTTTTATGTGTGGTGTAAGAAAGTGGTCCAGTTTTCCCAACACCATTTGTTGAAGAGACTATCTTTTTTCCATTGGTTATTCTTTCCTACTTTGACCATATAGGTGTGGGTCCATTTCTCGGTTCTCTATTCTATTCTATTGATCTATTTGTCTGTTTTTGTGCCAGTACCATACTGTGTTGATGATTACAGCTCCGCAATACAGCTTAAAGTGTGGGATTATGATGCCTCCCGCTTTCATTCTCTTTCTCAACATTACTTAGGTTATTTGGGATCTTTCTTAGTTCCATACAAATTTTAGAATTGTTTATTCTAGTTCTGTGACAAATGCTGGTGTTATTTTTATCAGGACTGCATTAAATGTGTAGATTGCTTTGGGTAGTATATACATTTCAACAATATTTGTTCTTCCAATACATGAGCATGTAATGCTTTTCCATTTGTGTCTTTTACAACTTCTTTCATAAGCATTCTATAGTTTTCAGCATACAGATCTTTTACCTCTTTGGTTAGGTTTATTCCTAGGTACCTTACGGTTTTTGGTGTGGGTTAACTTTTAAAAGAGCACTTCAATTTTTAAAATATGCTTTCTAGCCTTCACTGCTAGGAAAAGAAAATTAGTGCTTTTGAAATACAAATAAATTCAGTAATAAAAAATATCAGGATATTGGATTCTACTTCCAGTAATGGCAGATGAGCAAAGCTGTGGTACGAATCTCTGCAGATAATTATAAAATACTTGGCTGTATACAATTAATAAAAACAACTTTTAAGAAACAGGACAGTATCAGAAATTGGTAAAAATAGAGAAAAGTAACGTCAAAACTACAAATCAATTACCAGAGTGCAAATTATTGACCTAAGAGTAGGACCCCACACCTACTGCTATTGCAGCAAAAAAAGGGTAGGAAAAACCACAGCCTCACTGGCAAAATGTGCTAAAAATCAGAGTTCAGAGCTAGGATTCAGAACTGAAAAGGCAGCTTGAAAATTAAGGTGAAAAGCCCAGCAACATGGGAACCTCTCAAATGTCGGAGTGAAAACTAATACATTTATGGGAGAAAAGCCAAGAGTCCCATGGAAAAAAGCAAGCTGACACCAGAACAAAAATCTACTCTGCAAAAGATATAGCCACACAGAACTAAATCTGTGATTTTGAGGCTTTTCCTAAGTGAGTGGATTTCCCAGACATGCACAGTTCTAGTGGCTGAAAGCAATAATTAGAGAAGCTTAAGGTGTCAGTTGATGAAGTTCAGGAAATGCTAACCCAAAGAATCACTATAAAAGAGAACACTATCACTAATAAGAGACTCATATCCCTTCAAGGCAATGGGATAAAACATAAGTTGGAAATTACCATATTAATTTTAGCCAAAGTAATTAATGAAGACCCCACATATTAGTCTTTTTTTTTTTAAGATTTTATGTATTTATTTGTTAGAGAGGGAGAGAGAGAGAGAGAGCACAAGCAGGGAGAGTGGTAGGCAGAGGGAGAAGCAGGCTCCGCACTGAGCAAGGAGCCCACCACAGGACTCGATCCCAGGACCCTGGGATCATGACCTGAGCCAAAGGCAGATGCTTATGCACTGAGCCACCGAGGCATCCCTAGTCTGGTTTTTAAAATCTAACCATATATCACAGTTAGGCAATATAGGCTAAAACTTATGATGACAGAATAATAAAAATATCAGTTTACTACTCAGTGTTATCACTGATAAAATACTTAACAAAATAATGTATTTTTAAAATAAAACACATCAAAATTCTTTTACATTATCTCAGAATTAAAATTTTCCAATTAAAAGACCTAAATTAGCAGTAGTGGAAGTACATTACACATTTTAAAATTAATTTTGAAGCTGAAAATCTGAAGGAAAAGAAAGGTTAAGCTCCTAATGAGCCATTACCTGGTCTTATAAATATGTAGTAAAAATTCAAATAATGTTTGCTCTATCACTGATCATTTTCAGCAGTTAAAAATCTATTTATGCTAACAAAATAAATAAATCTGAGATTCAGTTACAATGTAAATGCGAAAAGATAAAGTTCTACATATCAAATATAAAAACTATGTTGTTGGCTCTACTAAAGATTTTCCTTCTGCTACCTCTTTCTGAAATACAAAGCCATTTGTCAAATTATAGATTTTTTAAAAACTGTCAGTGACAGACTCTAAATGTTAATATACTCCCCTACATTATTTCATGAAATAAAAAGGATATTAAAAATAACCAGTTACATCCTGATCATTGCTTTTTATCTAACTACAATTGAAATAGGGATCTGATCTTCACTAATAAATCTTTAAACTCTAATATAATTTTTTTTTCTTGACTGTTGTTCATAATGCTGTAATGAACATGAGATATTTGAGACCCTAATTTCCTTTCTTTTGGATATATACTAGGAGTAGAATTGCTGGATCATACGGTAGTTCTATTTTTTTAATTTTCTGAGAAACCTCCATGTTGTTTTCCAGTGACTGTACCAATTTACATTCCCACCAACAGTGTACACAGGTTCCCTTTTCTCCACATTTGCCAGCACTTATCTCTTTTCTTTTTGATAACAGTCATTCTAACAAGTGTGAGGTGATATATCATAGTTCTGATTTGCATTTCCTTGATGATTTGTGATGCTGAGTGTCTTCGCATATACCTACTGTCCATCTGTATGTCTCCTTTGGAAAAATGTCTATTCACTTTCTCTGCCCATTTTTGTTTGTTTTTTCTAGTCCCACGGAGAAATAACTGACATACATTACTGTATAAATTTAAGGTGTACAATACGATGACGTGATTTATATATACTATGAAATGATTATCACAGTAGGTTTAGTTAACATCCATCATCTTATACAGATACAATAAAAAGAAAAGAATTCTCCTTGTGCTGAGAACTCTTCAGATCTCTGCTCTTAAGAACTTTCCTATACATCATACAGCAGTGTTACCTATAATCATTATGTTGTACATTACACCCCTACCACTTATTTATCTCATAACTGGAAGTTTGTACCTTTTGACCAGCTTTCTCCAATTCCCCATTCCCCAAACCCTGACTTTAAACTCTAACAGTATTAATTACATATCAGGTATAATGTTTAAAATACACATTAAATAACCAGTAAGGACAGGCCAGAAAAGAGGTTGGCAAAGGTGCCAGGCTAATCAACCAGCATTTTCCCTCATTCTCACTCCAGTCCACTGCTGAGGCTGGACTGTCCCATTAATATTTGGTTATCCATTATTGCATTTTTTCAAAGCATTTCTTTGAACTTACATGTTCCACCAATTAATGATAATCTAGTTGTAGCTCTAATATAGTTTTTGCCTATTTGGTCATAATATAAGATCCTTGGAGGCAGGAACTGTATCTTAAATATCTTTGTTGTCATGCATTTCACCTAATATAGTGCTATATACAGTGCGTGATTTAATAACTTCCTTTTTGATGAAATAAAGAATGACTAAAAATTTTTATTATATGTTAAGCAATCCTTAATGGAATAGTTTAGAATACTAGTGGGATCATTTAAGGATCTATATATTATCCTGCTCTTAAAACTGAAGCCTGGTCTTATTCACATTTTCATTCTCTACCATTTTAAAAGAACATTTACTGTCAATGAACTTAAAATTTATACCAGGCATCTAACAGTATTCAAGACACAGTAGGAATCACAGAAGTTAGAAGGGACAAAACTGGACAAAGCACCAGCAAAAACCTCTTTTGTAGAGGTAATATGTGATTACAAATAAAAGAATTTCATTAAATTATGTTTGTATTATGTTTACCTGAAAAAAAAAAAAAGAATGGTGTTAAACAAAAAATCTAAGTACACAACATACCTGAGTTCGTAAAATTTCATTTTTTGACAACTGCATATCCCCAGTCAATTCTTTCACAACAATGCCCAGTGGCTCTAGACGTTTGCTGAAGTAATTGGTCATTTCGGCTGCCAAGGCTTTCATTGGAGCAACATAAACAATCTGTGCCAAAGAAACAGTACCTTGATGAATGAGCAAAAACTACAAGTCATTTGTTTCACAGCATTCAATATAAGTCACAATTTATTGTGAAATATAATTATAGCCACCAGGAGTAAAATATCTTAACAGTGATATCTGAAAAGTACTTATCTTTCTTAGGTAGGTGTGCAGCTGTTTAAAGGACAATGAAATTTGTTTATACGTCTTCATCACTTTGAACATTGGTTCTGCTTCAAAACTAAATGTATTTTCACAGTGTTTCATAGGGGTAATAGGATTTTCATAACACAAATAGGGACTGCCTTACTAGTAACAGAGAAAATCAAGCAGCAAACTTTACATGACATCATGAATAATATCCTTAAAATTTTCCAGATTTCATGTAACATGTACAACTACAAATGATTTTAATTTTACAATTTAAAAAGTTGTGGTCTGACTTGTTAATTTCCTACCTTAAATTCATTCTTTTTGATAACACCTTGTTGAAAATGCTGGCGTATTTCATGCAAAACTGTAAGCATTGCAATATTGGTCTTTCCAGCCCCAGTAGGGGCACAAATCAGCATGTTCTCATTGGTGTTGTAGGCAGTCTCAAACACGATCGATTGGATTCTATTGAGTCTCCTTATTCCTTTAAAAGCCAGCTGCCCAATCTAAAGAAAGAAAGAGAAAAAAAAAAATGACTCATTATAAATGATGATAATGTGAAGGACCCATATAAAATAATAAATGCAAACATTTACTTCTTTTGATTAAAAAAAAAAAGACAACTAATTTGTTCCGTCTCTCAATATATCCAATATTTAAACCAAAGTGTGCAGCTGAGAACTCACAACTACTATATGATTCTAATGCATTTGGGAGTTGCATACTCACTAAATTTGAAAAATATGATAATGACACTATATACCTGTATCTTTCTACACGATCTTAAGTACAAAACAATGATAAATTAATAACATAAGGAAATAAAATGAAACACAGGTGTCTTTTGAGTTTATATGATGATATTCTAGTTCAGTTAGATTGAGGATAACTAATGAAACTCCGAACAAGAAATATGGATATAAATGAGTAGGAAATTGTTTCAATATGTTATGGATTTAAAAATATCTTTCTTAATAGCAGCCATAATGATAGGAACAATAGCTGCAGATTATATTCATTCAGGACTTACACTGTGATATATATTAATTGTGAGCACTTTGATGTACTTATTTAATTCTCAAAACAATTCCATGGTATAGGTACTTTTATTTATATATTTATTTTTTAAAAGGTTTTATTTATTTTGAGAGAGAGGGAGATAGAGGGGGAGAGAGCGTGAATGTGTGCACACGTGGGGGCATGGGAGGCACAGAGGGAGAGGAAGAAAGAAGCAGACTCCTGGCTGAGCAGGGAGCCAGAAGCGAAGCTTGATTTCACAACCCCGAGATCATGACCTGAGCCGAAGTCAAGAGTTGGACACTCAACTGACTGAGCCACCCAGGCTCCCCTAGGTAGTTTTTTTATGCCCTTTTAATAAAGAAGAAAATTGAGTGGTTAAATAATTTTTCCTAAGGTCTTTCATATGAAAAGTCTTTAGAAATGAAAACTACAATATCTTAGAGTAAAGAAAAAACCGGATAGGATTAATGGCAGAAAACTGGAATGGCTAAATTAATGTCAGAAAAAATAAATTTCAAAGCCAAGAATATTACCAGGAATAAAGACAGTCATTTCATAATGACAAAGAGAATAATTAATCAGTAGGGCATAACAGTCCTAAATGCTTATATACCTATAACAGATCTTCAAAATGTATGAAGCAAAAACTGATAAGACATGCAAATGATTTCAACATCCCTCCCAACACTTGATAGAATAAGTAGGCATGAAAATTAGTAAGGTTATAAGCAGACTTGAATAGCACTATCAACTAATTTGACCTGACTGACATTTATTCATCTAACAATAGTAGAATACAAATTCTCTTCAAGTATTCATAAAACATTTAAAAAATATACTATATTCTGGGCCATAAAACAAGTTTCAATAAATTGAAAAGTAATTCATACAATATATGTCATCTGATCACAAAGGAATGAAATTAGAAATCCTTAACAGAAATATCCTTAGGAAATATTCAAATATTTGAAATTAAGTAACACACTTGCTAAATAACCCATGGATGAAAGAAGAAATTAATAGGAAATTAATAGGTATTCTTAATTGAAGGAAAAAGAAAGCTCAACATATCAGAATTTGTGGATGCTGCTAAAGAAATACTTAGGGAGGAATATATAGCAGTAACCACTTATATGAAGACAGAAGAAAAGTTTATTTATTTTATTATGTTATGTTAATCACCATACATTACATCATTAGTTTTTGATGTAGTGTTCCATGATTCATTGTTTGCGTATAACACCCAGCGCTCCATTCAGTACGTGCCCTCTTTAATACCCATCACCAGGCTAACCTATCCCCCCATGCCCCTCCCCTCCAGAACCCTCAGTTTGTTTCTCAGAGGCCATGAGAAACTATGCACTCTTAAAGAAGAAAAGTTTTAAGTGGATAACTTCATCTTCCAAAATTAATTAAAACCAAAGTAAGCAGAATAAAGTAAATAGTAAGGATCAAAGTGGATATCAATGAAATGGAAAACAGAAAAGCTCATTCTTTGAGAAAGTCAACAAAACTGATTAATCTCCAGCCAAGATTGATGAGGAATAAGAGAGGAGACAGAAATTACTGATGTCAAGAATGAGAAATGTGGCATCACTACAGATGCTACAGATATTTAAAAAATTGGTAAGTATTAATAAACAACTTTATGCCAATAAATTTGACAATGCGGATGACATGAAAAGTTACTTGAGTTAGGCCAAGATGTCTTAAATATACCATAACCTATAAATGAACAAACTGATAAACTGAATTTAAGCAAAATGAAAAAAACATAATCTTCAAGACATTGTTAAGAAAATGAAAGAAGCCAGCATGGAAGAAAATTTTTGCAAAGTATACATCTGATAAAGGACTTATATCCACAATAGATAAAGGATTCTCTGAACACAGCAGTAAGAAAACAAAAAATCCAATTTTTAAAATGGGCAAAAGATTTGAACAATCAATTCACCAAAGGAAATATCTGAATGGCAATAAGCACATAAAAAGATGCTCAACACCATTAGTTATTAGGAGAATGAAAGTGAAAAATCACAATGAGATAACCCTACATATCTACTAAAATGGCTAAAATTTTAAAAAGTGCCCACTGCAAGTGTTGATGAGGATGTGGAGAAACTGGCACTCATACCCACTGCTGGCAGGAAGATAAAAATAGTACAATCACTTTGGAAAACAATTTGACAATGTTTTAAAAGTTAAACATACAATTAACGTATGATCTGGCCATATCACTTCTAGGTTTTATCCAAGAGAAAAAAAAAAGTATACATACATACAAAAACTTGTACACAAATGTTCATAGCAGCTTTATTTGTAATAGCCTTAAACCAGAAACAACTCAAATGTCCAACAGATGAATGAATAAAATGTGGCATGTTTGGTTTTATTACTTTTTGCATTACCCTAGTACCTAACCAAATGCCATCAACATCACAGGCCTCTAAATTATTTACTGATAAATCAATTAAATAAATAAGGGAAAAAAATCTCTTAAAAGATGCATTTTACACATAGTATCCTCCAAAGAAATAGTAAACTGAATCTAACCAAAATATGTAACAGTTCAGAAACAACTGATACTCAACCTTGAATAAGAAACTTATTTATTTTGTTCTTAAAGGTTACAGGTTCAAGGAAGAAGTGAACTAAAGCATTAGAAGAATATACTGACAAAACCTAGTATGTACTGAGGTCTGTAACATTTGTTGTCATTACTGACCACTTATAAATGCACTAAGGACTTAGGTCAGTATAAATATTCATTTTCTTAACAAAAGTTAGAGAGTATCTAAAATGATCCTCAAAATGTATTAGTTTGTGGTTTACAGGGGAAAAATTATATTATTTTAGTTTTCTATAATAAAGATAGGACTCATGTGCTGAGGTATTTGAAGGGAGAGAGAGACAGACACTAAGAAGAATGCCATTTCAGGTGAAAGAAACAGAATATTAGAAAAACACCAGGGTCACCTGCATGGCTCAGTCAGCTAAGCATCTGTGTTGGGCTCAGGTCATGATCCCAGGCTCCCTGCTAAGCAGGGAGCCTGCTTCTCCCTCTCCCTCTGCCCCTCTCTCCCTGCTCATGCTCCTGCTCTCTCTTGCCACCACTGGAATATCCCTCTCAAAGCATGTTGCACATCATAAACTATGTAACGGCCATGGGGTTAAAAATAAAACAATTTATATGAATACCTTATTCAACATCTTTGAGTATCCATTAAATAATTAAATAATTTTAGATAATTAGGTATTTTTTTTTTT